>NW_027281742.1:0-58217 GCF_046629955.1 Centroberyx affinis
CCTACCCAACGAACGAATATCCGAATAGTCGAATATTCGGGTCCAGCCCTACAGGTAATGTATATATTTTATTGTATTTTAACATTATTTATAATCATATTTATTCAAAGTAATATTAAATTATGCAGTCCTTTTAAACAACCATTTTTTAAGCCATCATAAGCCCATAACATGCTGTAGCTAAAAGCCTATGCAACTATTGCACCATTCATAGTTTTAGCATCCATTTTTTCCACCACGTTTGTGACCAAAAGTAAACCAGAATGTACCTCAAATTCAATTAACAAATAATCAACAGTTTTTGGCTGGACCGCAACAGCGGGGCCAGCCCTACAAACGCGAATGTCTGTCACTGACTGACTGACTGACTGAGTGATCAAGTTACACCATTGGTCGGCCGTGGCACATCATAGGCTCACAGAGCCAGAAATTTCAGTTTCGTTTTCTCCGCCGTCTAGTTTCTCCGCTGAGATCAGGAGCCCGTTTCTCCCACACAGTAATCAGGCCGACCAATATCATGCATGTAAGCTGAAGCTAAAGTAGAATCTATACAATTATATCATATCACTGTTTATGTCAATGCATATGCGCGAGCTCAGTCCACCTGAAGCCCTCTGTTCTGTCGGGGGAGAGAGAGACACAAACAAGCATGGAGGTTTCATCACGCCGAGGGCTTATTTCCGACCTTCCGCAAGTTTCCCGGGGCCACGGTTCCGGCCAGTGCCACTAGCTGGCTGCCGATTTGTTCCCGATGATCCGGCCGAGATTTCGGCCGGGGGTCCCGACGCTGATGCGCCCCCGGTGTCCGGCGAACAGCGTTTTCGGCACCGACGGGTAACAGAGCGCCTGGCGCTTGGATCGGCAGGATCAATGCGGGCCGTGGGTGGAGACGACAGCGGTGGAGAGAGAGACGGGACGCGCTGGAACGATCAGTATGGATGTATGGACTATTATTCTGTATTAGCAGTCTACAGCGGAGTTAGTTACACCATTGGTCGGCCGTGGCACGTGGCACACTCATACACGGTCCAGCCATATACTAGGTTTTGACCTAGTCTTGTTTTTTATCATCACCATTCACCGTGCTTCTACTTGACAAACATAATCAGACTCGCAAATAGATTCACAACCAATAGACAATAAATTCTAAAAAATAGACAAACCATCCTGCACACATGAACACTAAAGAGTTAAATTATCGAGCCACACATAAGTTGGCCAAACTGGCTTGGTAGCAGCAGTGATCTTCGCCAGGAAAACAGTCTCTCAAACTATTTTAAAGTTCAGTATCTTACCTGCTGCCTCTCCGGATTTTGTAGACGTATCCGTCCTGCCGCAGCTCACAATGCTGTTAAGAAAACCTTTACAGCATCTTCTCCTAGCGCTGTGTTTGTTAGCATGGTACTTGTTGCTTCCGGACTGCCGGACTGTGACGCTGCGGTCCTTTTAATTGCTCCGGGCAGCACTTACGCCGGGCAGATGTTCCATCCGGTTTGCTTTCTGATTATTCCATTTGTCAGTGAATTCCTGCCATTAATTTACTTATTTATTTATACACATATATCTCTTTTAATTTCTGAAAGTTTTTTTTTTTTTTCTAGGTTCCAATATTTTCTAGAAAACTCCAGTTTGACTTGACAATATTTCTTTATGCTGACACTGACTCTTGTGTGTCAGATACTACCAGCTGCTCCTTGGACATGTTCTCCATAAAAATCGACTACACACAACTGTGTCGGCTGCTGTGCATGGATGATTTGTTCTAATATTTCCAAAAAGACAGCTTCATAAATTAGGGGAGGAAAGCTTTGTTCAGATTAATGCCCATGCATTTTTGAAATTGTTACATTACATGTTTTCTTCATTTTATTTCCAATGTGGAATCTCTGTATTTAGACAAAAATATGTGTGTTTGCTTATGATGAGCTGTTTTTTTCCTCCTTTTTTGAGCAATGACCCTGACTGGTTTCCAACTACACACAGCGTTCCAACTAGATGTGTCTGCTAAAACAGCTTAATAGAATCAGCAAAACAAGGATTATAACTGAGTTTATTTATGCTAACTTTGAGACAATGTTGTGGGAAAGTTTTGACAAAAAATATTGCTAGTAATATTTTCATGGTAAACCAGTTCATCATGGTGCTCCATATGACCGGTATTGCCTACATGCCTACTCCAACATTCCCCATTTATTGTACATTGCCTCATTGAGTTACATGTATTATGTATCTTAGCTACAGCAGTGTGTAACATTGTTAACCTTACCACAGTGTACTTATCTCCTTCCATCTGTCTAGAAAGCCTGTCTGTCTCTCACATGTAGAAAGTATTTCCTGACTCTGGGACAAAGACAAACTATAGATAATGCTCTGTAATATGTTAAGTAGGGTTCGACTGATATGGGTTTTTGAAGGCCAATACTGATACAGATAGTCAGTATCTTTACATTTGATCATTTTCATGCCAAAAATATTCAGCACTTCCCCCAGAATTTTATTCTTGTCAGAGTGAAAAAGCCTCTGAAACAGCATTTAGACCATCATGGGACACTAAAACTCCATTGAAACCCAGACCAATTAAATTCTCTTAGGTAGGTTAGCATACCTTAAGGCAGGGTGAACCACTTATTCAATAGGGAAACTCTGGGATAGATAAATACATTTGAATGAACAATTAATTTGCAGAAAATGTTATTGAAAAAATAAATGAAAAAATTGAACGTGCATGTTCCCCTGTCACAGGGGAAATCCATCAGTTTTTCTCAATTCCTGTTAATATTTGGAGATATGATTTTTTTAGACACAATTTTTATATCCACGGTATTTTTTTATTTTTTATTATTTCAGCATGTGTTTTTGTGTTGAAGCAGTATTTGCAATGTATAACAAGACACAGATCTGTTTCTACTATTCGTCTGTTTAGGCATCTAATGCAGCTTTTCCACCGCATGGTACCGGCTCGACTCGGCTCGACTCTACTCACTTCTGGGAGTACCGCTTTGGTTTTCCACTGCAGATAGTACCCCCTCAATGTGCCCCACCCCCCACAACTGATCGTCATAGCGACGCAGCGACGCCGCATGAAATGCGACACACACAGCAACAATGCAAGGAAGCAAGGAAACAGATTTTATTTCAGAAGAGGCTGAAGGCAGCAAGACAAAAGACTGCTCTCTGGCTGCTCAAGGCGATGCAAGAGGGTAAGCTAACCTGGTAGCTAACGTTAGCATAAGTCCCGTGTCGCAATGACGATTCTCTCTGACCAATCAGTAATCTGCAGTGTTTTCACGTCACCTTTTGGTATCACCTCAGCTCGCCTCAGCTCGCTTGGAACCTCGACGGAGGTGCTACCAAAAAAAGTACCAGGTACGAGGTAATATGGTACCTGGTACCTGGTACTTGCCCAGTGGAAAACCAAAAAAGGCGAGTAGAGGCCAGTAGAGTCGAGTCGAGCCGGTACCATGCGGTGGAAAAGTGGCATAAGTTTCTCTGAAAACATTGAGACCACACAGACAGCTTGTGTGATACTCACAAAAAGGGTTTTGAGATATATATATATATTTTTGTTTTCATAAAGGTTTTGTTGTTTATTTTTGAAGATGTATTTTCTTTATTTTTGTCAAACTTTATTTATAGACTTACTTATTACTATTACAGATTTATGGGTCGCATAATGCCATGCTATTTTATTTCATAACAGTAGGGGGCAGTACCTCTCCAAAGGGTCACTGGGACTGGGAAAGTGCATGTGGGCACCGATCACGTCCATAATCCAGTAGTTGGAGAAAGGGACAGTCGGTGTGCCGTCTCAATTCCTTTCGCTACTGTTTACAGGTTGGTTGTAACCTAAAAATCACTCAAAATTGATGTAGAAAATGTGTAAGTGTTGTGTGTATGTAATGTAAATTCATCGTTACACTACATGGTTGATAACTAGGTTAAAATACTGGAATAGTAGCTTCCTTTGTGTACCCTGTAATGGCGGTTTTGCCACGTACTATTTTCTTTGTCCTTTTATATCAGTTGGCAGCTCCTGGGCATTTACATTACTATATTTTAAGGTAGCATAATTTGTAGAAACAATTCGGTGTATGGAGATATAATTTACAGTTAGATTAGTTAAGAATTAGCGGTGGCTAATTTAATGTATTCCGGTTATCTTAAATTCAGGTGTTAGCCTCTATTTACATTAGCATTTTTCCGCCTCGTTGTAATGGTCGGCGGTGTTCCTAGCCTTACCAGTTTCCATGGGCACTTGACTACTTTATGTGTTGATCTTTATGTATTTTGACAATTATCTCAGGTGCAAACATCTCAATTCTGTTTTTAGTATACACTAGTATGTATGAGTATGGTAAACTATTTACATTAATGTCTTCTTCTATAAGAAGTTTATTTGATTTAAGAGTATGCTACATCTGGTGTATGGTGAAGATGATATGTGAAACTATAGAGAAATAGAGACCGTGTTGGACTGAGATGTTTTATTTTTGTTATACAAAGCTGAATTAATCTGTGATAAATACAATAGGGTACTATTAGACATATAGGGGACTTTGTTATATTGTTTTTCTTTAAGAGAAAGATGTCTGGTTATGTCTAGCCTGAATTTATGCGAATGCATACCGAAAAAAAACAGAAGAAAATAATATGATGATGCATGTGAGAAATAAATATAATCCAGTAGTTGGAGAAAGGGACAGTCGGTGTGCCGTCTCAATTCCTTTCGCTACTGTTTACAGGATTACTTTAATCTGTCAATGGCACCAAGCCTGGGACCCGTTACACTTGCATCAAAGAAGGTCCATGTGACATAATAAAAATAATAATGATGAAAGTAATAATAATTAAAACTGCAAGCAGTGATGAGCGGGCCCTCGCCTCTGTGTGCAAGTCGGGGTGTGCCGCAGTCGGGGTGTGCTGCAGCCGCGGCGTCGTTACCGGACACCGACCGGTCGACGTGGCCCACACCATGAAAATTCCATGTAAATCATGTGGCGATTGTCACACAAGGCTTACTTCCTGTCGCCAGTAGGTGGCGCAATGACTGTGACTCCCAATTGGCTTGTATATGTCCTCAGGCCTGGACTGTTGTCCAGCCTGTGAAATCTGGTGCAGATCGGACAATGTACGCTCAAGTTCACACAACTTCCTGTTGCCAGTAGGTGGCGCTATGACTATAACCGAATATTGGAATGTAGATGTGTTCAGGCCAGGACCGTTATCAAACCTGTGAAGTTTGGGGCAGATTTGACCATGTACAGTGTCGTTACAACCCACTTCCTGTTTCCTCTTGCCAGTAGGTGGCGCAATGACTATAAGTGAATATCGACATGTAGATGTCGTCAGGCCTGGACACTAGTCAAACGTGTGAAGTTTGGGCCAGATTTGACCATGTACAGTCACGTTACAACCCACTTCCTGTTTCATGTCACCAGTAGGTGGCGCAATGCCTATGACTCCTAATTGGCCTGTAGATGTCCTCAGGCCTGGACTCTTGTCCAGCATGTGAAATCTGGTGCAAATCGGACGATGTACACTCAAGTTATGGTAGCTTCCTGTTTCACGGTGAAACATCAAAATTCGCCGCGCCGCCAGGGCAACGCCGTGTGACGAAAACTCAAGCTTTTGATAACTTTTCATCGTCGAGGGCTTTTATACACGCTGACTAAGTTTGACGTGGATCCGATCAACCGCCTAGGAGGAGTTCGTTAAAGTACGACCCCTGCAAATTCACACAGCTTCCTGTTGCCAGTAGGTGGCGCTATGACTATAACTGAATATTGGCATATAGATGTGTTCAGGCCTGGACTCTCATCCAACGTGTGAAGTTTGGTCCAGATTTGACCATGTACAGGCCAGTTACAAGTCACTTCCTGTTTTGTGGCGAAACACGGAAATTTGACGACACGCCACGCCCACGCCGTGTGACGAAAACTCAAGCTTTTGATAACTTTTCATCGTCAAACTCTTTTATACACGCTGACCAAGTTTGACGTGGATCCGATCAACCGCCTAGGAGGAGTTCGTTAAAGTACGACCCCTGCAAACGCCCAAAAACGCCCAAAAATGTCGCAATCAATTAAAAATGGCCGACTTCCTGTTGGTTTTAGGTGCATGGTACCGCCAGACTTTCTTTTAAGTCTGGACATGGTACACGTGCCTACCAAGTTTCGTAAGTCTAGGACAAACGTACGGCAAGGGATACTCCGTTGAAATTTTGTAGGGGGCGCTATCGAGCCTTGCCACGCCCATGCGCAAGACCCATAAAATATATAATTTTTCACCACTTCTGACGCGTGTGCAAAATTTCGCAACTTTTCGAGCACGTTTAGGCCCTCAAAAGTGAGTTTTTTTTGTCCGGCGAAAAATAATTCCAAGAACGAAATACAATAGGGCTTCACACGAGGTCGTGCTCAGGCCCTAATAATAATAAACTTTATTTATATAGCACTTTATAGTGCTTTACAGCAATGAAAACAGAGTTTAAAAAGTCAATAAAACATCACACGAGATAAAGTACTTACAAATAGAAAACACAAAAAAAAAGGCCTAAAAATAGGTTCTAAGAAGTGACTTAAAAGATGATGCTGGCTTTGCTAGCCTGAGATGCTCAGGCAGGGAGTTCCATAGCTGAGGGGCCCTGACAGCAAAAGCCGGTCACCTTTAGTGATGAGGCGTGTTTTAGGAACAACCAGGAGGGCCCTACCTTGAGGATCTCCGGCTGCACTCAGGCACATAAGGGACTAAAAGGTCTAAAATGTAGCTAGGAGCCTGACCATGCAGAGCTTTAAATGTCATCAGTAAACCTTACAATCAATATAAAAAGCCTACAGACAACCAGTGGAGAGAGACAAGAATTGGAGTAATGTGGTCTCATATTGTTGGTTAAGCTGGTTAAAAGCCTCGCAGCTGCATTTTGTTCCAAGTGGAGGTGGGAGATGGCTTTCTTACTAAGCCCCAAGTACAGAGAATTGCAGTGGTCTAACCGTGACGAAATAAAAACATGGATCACCTTTTCAAAGTCTTTATAGGATAAAAAGGACCTGATTTTAGCAATGTTCGCAAATGTTAGCAAATTTGGCCATCAAAAGAGAGGTCAGAGTCAAAGAACACTCCCAGATTACAGGCAGCAGGTTTAACATTGGAGGACAAGGTGTCAAGAGTTGACTGGTAAAAGGTGACCATGTTTGGGGGGCCAAATAAAAGGATCTCAGATTTTGACTAATTTAGCTGGAGAAAGTTCTGTGACATCCAGCACTTAATGTCAAAGAGACAAGACATAACATGGGCCATGTTGCCTCCCTCGACAGCTCTAAGTGGGGCATATAGCTGAGTATCATCAGCATAACAATGAAAGTGGATACCATGTTTATGAATAATGTACCCCAGGGGAAGCATGTAGAAAGAGAATAGTAGAGGACCCAAGATTGACCCCTGGGGGACACCGCACAAAAGGGGGGCATTAGAACAGGAGGCTTCTCCAATTCTGACCGAGAAACTACTGTCACTGAGGTACAAGCGAAACCAATCAAGAGCCGGGCCTCTGACGCCAACCCATTTCTCTAAGCGTTTGATTAAAACAGCGTGATCAACCGTGTCAAAAGCAGCACTCAGATCAAGGAGGATTAAAATGGAACAATCACCAGAGTCAGCAGCCAGAAGTTGATCATTTAAAACTTTGATAAGTGCTGTTTCGGTTCTGTGGTGTGCACGAAAGCCTGATTGGAATTTTTCAAAGATATTATTATTATTCATAAAAGAAATCAGTTGTAAGGAAACAGTCTTTTCTAAAAATTTTGGATAAAACGGTATTTTAGAAATTGGTCTAAAATTGTTTAAAACAATAGGATCTAGAGTGGGCTTTTTCAGGAGAGGTTGAACTAAAGCATGTTTGAGGGAGGAAGGAAACACGCCAGTAATTAGAGAGCAGTTGACAATAGCTAAAATACTTGGGCCAACTGTCTGGAACACCTGTTTCAAGAATCTGGTAGGAATTATATCGAGGGGTCAGGAAGTGGACTTCATATGGGTGATGGTATCCTCTAGGGTTGGAAGGGAGATTCCATTGAAATGGGAGCAGGGGGATCTGGACAATTGTACATACAGAGGTCTCTGGGCTCTGGGGAAATTTGCGATCTAATCCCTTCTACTGTGTTGACAAAGAACTGGAGAAACTCCTCACATTTATCAGGAAGTGGTTCTACTGGTTGATTGGATGGAGGACTGATGAGTGAGTCAATGGTTTGAAATAGAATCCTTGGATTATTGGACTGGCTGGTGATTAATTCAGAAAAATATGCTTTCCTGGCATGCTTGACTGCATCCTGATATACAGTCATTAAGCCTTTGAGGATATTGAGTGAAATAGTGAGTTTATCTTTCCTGCATTGCCTCTTAATGTCCCTAGTACTGTCATTGAGCAAAGGCAGGGCATTAGGTTTCCTAACTCTGTCTTTAAAAGGTGCAATAAAATCAAGAGTAGTCGAGCACAAATGATTAAAATCAGACACTAAAACATCAGCGGAGACATTAGAGTGCTCAGAAGTGCAAGAGGAAACAGATTAGAAGGCCTGGCGGAACTGGTGAGATATGTATTGCTTCACTTACTTTCTTAGGTCTTAACACTCACGGTTCCTGGAACACACACACACACACATATTGTAATTAGCTTGTGAACCAAGAGAAAAAGTTTTAATTTTATTTGTCGATCAATGTTTGATCACTTCAACAACTAATTGGCAGTGTACTTTGCATTCCTGCCTCCATTTTGTTTGTTTGTTTGGTAGTGTAATTTTCTTATTACCGTGGATAACTGTCTGAACATAGATGTGTCGTCACGTTGAAATGTTTCCAGCGCAGCTACGATGGACTTTGATAGCATGAAGTGTTTCAGCGATCTAAACGATAAACGTCAGGCTTTGGTTTCAGTCAAAGAATCAAAGAGCGAGGGATTCTTTCTAGAGCTGCCATTTTGTACGAATGTTCAACAATCTTACAGGGAGAAATCCTTTGCAGAAGAGGAGAGAGACCAATTTCTCCAGTGACAGTAGCCTCAATAGACCAGAATGTTGTGTTTTAAGTGAGACCCGATCATAGACACACCCCAATGTTCATGAACTAGCTAGCTACATTTATATGGCTTTATTAGAGAGCATACAGTGGAGAGAAACAGGACGAGGTCAGATGAATTGAAGACTCTAAATTGCCCATAGGCGTGAGTGTGTTTGTGTGCAGTATGGTATATCCTGTATACAATCTAGTAATAATGATGTATATGATGTAGTATATGACATATAATATGTATATGATGTAGTTAATGATGCATATGAAGTATGTATATGTTGTAGTATAGTATGTATATGATGTAGTTAATGATGTATATAAAGTATGTATATGCTTGTGATAAAGGGCTATATTAATAAACTAGACTAGACTGATAGCGATATGCAACAAAGGTTATTGACCAAAACCAGCAGCATAAGATTTTCGTTTTTTTTTATTCACATTTATATACATTTATGGATCGTGACAAAAAACTGCAGGATATTTTGCAGAGAACTTTTACCACAAAGTCCATAAGGGTGTTGTCTATGCAAAAACGCATTTAAAAAGTAGTGCCCAGGTGTGGGAACGAAAATCATTTTCTAGCCACTTTTTCTTAGTTCACCTTATGGCCTACATTGTCTGTTTGATAATGTAAACAAAGAAGACGTTTTCTTGCAGTGGCCTTTCTAAAATGATCAGGGGTGAAAGTTACTATATTGTGTTATGATCAAGGAGTTGATAAGCAGACAGATGGTTTGTTCTATTGCACGGAGCTAGGCTCTAATAGAAAGCAATCCGGTTGTCTTTGCGACAGCGGCGCAAACATCAATACCACTGGAAACACTAGGGGGGGACAACGGGGGGAACATAGATGTTCCCCCCTAAAACTGGAACTCTGCACACAATGGTGAAAACTTGAAGCTCATGTGTCAACAACAAAGACTATTTCTGCAAAACTCTAAGCACAATTCCTTTGTTTTCACTCAAATAGCAATTCTAAATCACATTTTTGCACAACTCTACACACAAAATCTCATCATTTAGCACAATTTTCATAATCAAGCCTTGTTTGTTCACATGGAAAACACTGGCCTTCAAATGCCAAACTCTAATTACCAATTGGTCTCACTCACGCCACACCTGCTCAAACTCAATTGGCTAAACTTTTCAATTATCTGTCAGAGCATAAAAGAGACCTCAGGTGACCAAAGATTTATTTTACAGTAACACATTTTTTATTTAATTTGCATTTTTTTTTTTATTTGCTTTATGTTACCTTTTTGAATTTGTTCATTGATTTCGTATATATGAGAACAGATCATTACATCCATTGTCCAGACTGACACAGTCTAAGCATTTTCTTAGAGTTTTGAGAAGACACAAAAATTTTATCTATTTTGGCAAAACTCATAATTGCACTGATAAGGAAAATGAAAAAACACTTCTAACAATGTTCAGTATGACTCATGATGGAACCTGGGTTGTGAGTGCAGCCCAACTGGACCTCACTGGCAGGACAATACAGTAAATGTGCATTGTATCATACACAATACTGTAACAACAACACTCAAAGTGATAACAGTTCACACACTTTGCTGTACTGTACTGAATTAGAATTAGGTTTACCTAGCAAATGCACTATTTATATGATGATATATTTACTGTATTGTATCATGGCAACAGTCTTTATATTTACTGTAAAATTGCAGCCTATTTTGGGACCCCCCTGAAAAGAAAAGAAAACTAAAACTTCAAAAAAGGAGAAAAAATAAAAAAAATTTACACAATTTTACAGTATACACTTGAATATGTAACATGATCTCATGAGGCCAAAACATATACAGTATTTTGATGGTTGTGTTTTTAAATTTATCGCACCAGTGTGAAATCAATGCTCAATAAGACCTATTCATATGAGGCCTGTGTGAATCATTTTGATGGAAAAAGTCAGTTTTGAGAAGAGAGAACATGGTTTTGAATGCATGAATGCATTTTGCAAGAGATTTGTGTAGTTTTGGCAAAAGGTTAACTGTTGCTGTGCTTTGTGTGTAGAGTTTTGAGAAATTGAGCTGTAGTTTCAGGAAATGCATTTAAACAAATTGAGAAAAACTGTAACGTCTCATCCGAAGGACGGTGCTCACTCACAGGACAGAGTCCCTGTCTCTGCCCTGGGGCATAGGGGATATTATTCCTGAGACCAGAGGGAAGAGCACCTCCTACTGGTCCTCCAGCACCACTTCCAGCAGCAGGTGGTTTCCCATCCAAGGACTAACCACAGCCAGACCTGCTTAGCTTCCCAGGCAAGCTAGCAATGTTATGCAGGAGCTATGGTGCCTTGCAGATACATATATACTCAACCACACACATACATACATACTTATGCACACACGTATATACGTACTCAACCACACACATACATACCTACATACATACTTATGCACACACATGTATACATACTCAACCACACACATAAATACATACTTATGCACACACATATATACATACTCAAGCACACACATACATACATACTTATGTACACATATATACATACTCAAGCACAAACATACATACATTCTGACACACACACGTACATACATTCTCACACTCATATACATAGATACTTACATGTGTATGTATGTATGTATGTGCATGCCTGTATGTATGTATGTGCATGTATATATGTATGTATATGCATGAGAGTATGCATGTATGTGCATGTATATATGTATGTATATGCATGAGAATATGCATGTACGTGCAAGTGCTTAGTACCGGTATATATGTATGTGCAAGTGAAGTATTAAATTTTGGCCTAGGCGGCTTCCCATATCAAACAGATGGGCCTGTTCAAACATACTGGTGACCAACCAGCCGTCTAACTTCACATATATGTATTATTCCTACGATGTGTTACTAATCATCTTTCTTAAACCACTGTTTGTGTTATCACTCACAGGTCCCTTGGAGGTGTTTCACAGTGCCTTGTTGAAGTACATGCCAAAGAGACAGCATTTCCAGTACATGGGGAGAGAGCCCTGCTTGCCATTCTTGAACACAATGAGAACATAGTGAAGAGAGAACAGGCAAACACCACTACTGGTAAGTGATACTTACGTCTGTCCCATTCCACATTGACACACTCAGTCAAATCAATATTTGTAGTTGGACAACTAATTCAAGGTGTAATCCTCTGAGCTCCTAATGTTGTTGTCCTGTCAGTGTCGATTTCACAAATATCATGCCATTGTTACTACGATGTAAATTGACAAGTAGACAACCATTACTCTTTCATTGTGCATATCAAGTAATGTGTTATACAATTTGTTGTACAAATTTCCATTACAGGCCGGCCCAGATTCAAACAGATGTACTGCCGGCGGTCAAACCAGTGGGTGCTGAAGATGGTATTCAAGCCACACACCCATGTCTTCAGAGAGCACCTCGCGGAGCTTGCCTTGGCCAGACGACATGACCCAACAGTCATGTACAAAGTCACGACGGTATCAATGCAGCTACCAAAACCGGTACTTCCACAAAACACTGCTCCAGTCCCAAAACCGGCAAAAGAAGACATGATACAGCAGCGTAGGTCCAGATTTACGAAGTAAAAGCACCTCCTCCCTGACTGTGTAATGTGTAAATATAACCCATGCATTTATTTTGGAACCGTTTGTTCACATTTTGGGAAGACATCAGCTGATTCATTGTGTCTGTAATAACCTCATCCTGTTGTGGAAAATGTTTTTGATTTATTTTAGTATAATAGTCAATATAAATATTAATAAATTATTTAATTTATGTAAATATTAAATCCAAATATTACTCATGTACATACTTTTTTTTTATTGTAATAAAGTTTTAACTTCGACCCATAAATTTTAAATCGACCCATAAAAGTTATTTCTTTACATACTCACAGAAGATGCAACTGAAGCTGACTCTGTCAGGCCATCTATGGTTGTGTTGTGATCGATGTAAACCTGTATTTACTATGCCCACAAATATACCAATAAAGTTCTCACTCACCATTTTAGAATGTAATTACACAACAGACTGTTGGGGAAACAGCAACTTTATTGAAAAATCAAAAAAAATTAACAAAATTTCAATTGTGTAACATCTATAATCAGGAAGACTTCTGAGACAAGTGGGTGCTACACATCGGCGGTGGATGAGTTGAGTCCCCCCCCCATATGTGAAGCGCTTTGAGTACCTAGAAAAGCGCTATATAAATGTAATCAATTATTATTATTATTATTATTATTTACATGCTACATTCTGAGGCTTCTTATTTCACAGGCTCAGCAATCCTAAAGACACCATGTCGGATGGACACTTTCTTTGTATTGATGTTGTCAATACAAAGAAAGTGTCCATCCGCCATTTAGGATTGTCCATCAATGGTGCTCTCAATTTTCAAAGTTCATCCATGGCATCCAGAACCTCTACAAATCCCCTGAATTGGCCATCAGGGGAAGGGTACTGTGCTCTAACTTTCTTGATTACACAGGCCGGCAGGATTAGGCGGTTTCCTTTCCCCAGTCGCTCTCCTTGCAGCACCCACTCCAAGAAAAATCGGTAGGCGGCCAGGCGATATTGCCTATAGAGAGAGCAAAAGAAGAGGAAAAAATGTTATTGTCCTGGCAGTTTGGTAGCTATAAAAAAAAAAAAACCTTTCGGTAGGCTACTCATTGGACAGTAACCAAAAGAATTTAACAAAGGACAGAAAACAAGACAAATGTGCAGAGATAAGTAAAGCGCATAGTACTGTAACAACCCACTAAAACATTACGATATCAAACTTAGTGGTCAGCTGGAAGGAATCAAAACCAACGATAGCAACATTACAACTACTCATTGATTTTTACAACAAAGAGCAATGGCAGATGTAGAGGAAATGTAAATAAACTGTGCACCGCTAGGCCTGTAGGTGTCACTGCAGGTTGATTGTAAGTTTTCACTACTACCTCTGTTAGCTCCTCTCAGAGCAAAGTATAAATACCAACCGGTGCCTAGTGTCTGGTGAGAACAGTAATTTCACTGCTAGGGTGATGACCTCTTGTAAAAAATAAAGCATAATCAACAGCAGTCAACTGAGTTTGCTTATTGAAGAAATTCCACCACACACTAACCAAGGTTACCATAAAATGAAGCATTGCGTTAGTTCAGGCAGGGCAGGACGTCACGCGTTGCTGGTCATCTACCAGCTGATCGCCACGCACACCAATCATAATCCATTCTCATAAGGCGGTCTATTTAAATGGCCTCCTCCTACACTGATTCCTGCTTCACAACTGCTGCACACTCTGCTGCTTGGTAAAGCTTTATGCTACTGCTGCTGTTGCTGGTCATGCTGCTGCTCCTACCTGCTACAAGCCACTGGTCGCGCTGATTTTTCGGGCTCAAGATGTCTCACTTCATCAGATGAAGAATCTCCGGAGGCAGCACCATTGGCCTCCAAACCCGCTGTCGGAGCTTCCATCTCGCAAAATACAGTCTTGTAATACTGCTTCAAGAAGGCATTGTCAAGGAAAGAATGGCGTTTGCGCGACTCATCCCGCCACGACTCCCGCAAAGGAGCGAGAGTCCGAACTCTGATTACTTCAAGCCGACGGCCGGTCATAATATCCAGCTCTCACTCGGTCGTGAATGTCTGCTTCAAGCCGGAAACCGGTCTTTTCCTTCCAGCGTCAACGGCCATTAGACCCCACCGCGAACCAGGGCATTCCCATGGGCTTTCATCGCAAGCAATGACATCATGACGCCGATAAGGATGCTGGGAGTTGTAGTTCCCATTGCTCTACTTCACGTAAGCTGAGTATTTGCATTGAATATTTGCTCTTATCATGGTGCAAGCATGCATCATTATGGCTGGCTGGCTGGCTGAGCTCCATTTTCGATTCAGTGTTGCTGTGTATTTAAGCATAATGCTGACATGCTGCTGCTTAGCTGGGATTGAAAGCTTGTACTACAATTGCTTGTTGCTTTACATGGGTCAGAAATAGTTCAATGCAGCTCATTTTAGTGAGAAGCAATTTTGTTTTGGGGGATTTTTTGCGCTCCTCAAAGAGTCTGTCCCTTATATTCGACTGGACTCTTGATATTGTCTCAGCTCAAAGCCATGAGTGCATATAGCCTCATTGATACTATTGCTGTTGTCAATAAATTGCATATGACATAAGAGATGCTACATAAGGTGTTTGACTGGGTTTCACTGCTCTGATTTAGGTAGTATGACCTCACACGGGATGCATGCTTGCATCCCTCCCAAGAAGCAGTAGGTGATAGCTGAGGTCTGCAGCAGGCTTGCTGCTCACATAGATATTTCACATAACCGTAGTACGACCTCTTTCAGGATGTATGCTTGCATCCTTATTCTTAAGATAATTAATTTCTGAGGTCTGCAGCAGGCTTGCTGCTACACATAGATATTACACATAACAGTAGAATGACCTCTATCAGGATGCATGCTTGCATCCTTTCATGTAGGCTCGTCTGGTGCCACTGCTTGAGGTCTGCAACAAGCTTGTTGCTACATATTGATCTTTCATTATTGATCAGCTGGTAACTTACTAAGAATCGGCTGCACCAGTTATGTTTGGCATATGGTTCTCTGGTTTGGGGGATTTGCATGGCGCCCCTGCTTTACCTTCAGCATGCTTGCTGGGTAAGCAGGGAGCTGCTAGAGCAGGGCCATATCCACCAATCATAACTGTATTACCATTAGTGCAATTAATGGTTTTATCTTGTGACTAAAGTGTTCCTGACTGAAATGAAGCATCGCATTTGTTCAGGCAGGGCACGGACGTCACGCGTTGCTAGTCATCTACCAGCTGATCGCCACGCACACCAATCATAATCCATTCTCATAACAAGATGGTCTTTTTAAATGGCCTCCTCCTACACTGATTCCTGCTTCACAACTGCTGCACACTCTGCTGTTGGTAAAGCTTTACCTCCACCCCACCTCCCCAGCCTCCACCTGTTATAGTCTATGCAATCGAGCCACGGTGGCTCTTAAGTGTCAACACTGCTGAGTGTTGCTGCTCTGGCTCTGCTCTGTCCACTCACATGGGGGGATTTGCATGGCGCCCCTGCTATACCTTCAGCATGCTTGCTGGGTAAGCAGGGAGCTGCTAGAGCAGGGCCATATCCGCCAATCATGACTGTATTACCATTAGTGCAATTAATGGTTTTATCTTGTGACTAAAGTGTTCCTGACTGAAGTAGTACATATAGAGCTACAGATGTGGGATAATTTCTCATTTAGCCACATTTAGCATTCGATGTCGAAGATTATTAGGTTACTTGATCTGAGCTTGTTAGACATGTTGTAAAATATGTACTTACTGCACGGTCATACGCCCTCCCGGACCCGCTGGCTACCTAGGCAACCTAGCCTCTTCCAATTTAGCTTGGGAATGCGGAAAAAAGTCTCCAAGACACCTCTAGCCAAATGCAGACCCAAACTTTCATGTTCTGTTGCACAAATTGGATCCCCATCTGGCTTTGCCTGTTCGTCCAACAGAAATTGTCCCCGTTGAAATTCGTGGCAACATAGGGGGCCTTCCTCAATCTGCGTTCTTGTCTGTACTTGTGTTCTTGTGGTTAAAAGTTAAAATTCCCGGAAGTGTTCTTGACACGCCCATTTTACCGAGGATGCATCGGTTGGTAACTTGTATGAACTTGTCAACACAAATATCCCAGCATTCATTTCGGCATTCAAGCGAGGAGCAGGAAGCAGCAGAGAGGCCAACAACGGTAAGTTTTTTTTACAATTTTCGTATGCTATTTCATCACTAAATTCACTTCTGATAATTTTCTGAGGCGAGAAATCAACTGTGTAGATTTCAAATATTGGCAGTTTTACGAAAATTGATGGCGAACCGAAAATTTGCTCCAACGTTTTCGGGGTTGAGAAGCTCCACAAACTGGCTCGCCAGCAGGCTAGCACCTGCGGGGGTAGCTGCGGGGGTATTGCGCAATACCCGCAAGAACACATCGTCTCAAACTGTCAATAGCGTTCTGTGTGCTCGTGACCTTGCGAGTTCATTCTTCCAAGAACAACTAGCAAGAAAGTTCTCCCCAAGAACACAAGTCCGTTCTTTGCATTCTTGGGTTTGACAAACAGCCAGGGACTCTGCTTCAGTAGGCATTGGTGTACACTGTTAACAGGTACACCACCAGTCACTGTTAGCCATGTTGTCATGACTGTTGTTCCATGCTAACATTGTCCCCCGCCGATGTAGCTGCAAGAGACGCCACTGGCCGGGCTTGCTCCTGCTGTTGCTCCCGTTGCTGCAGTTCCTCTTCAGTGTCCTCTGGTTCGTACAAGTAGGGGTGAACAGTAGACTCCAAAATACAGTAGACGCCAAAATACAATAAAATGTCTGCTCATCCATCGCGTCCTCTACAGGTACATCTCGGGCTGCCATTTCAATTTTTTTCCCGAAGCTTTCCACACGCTGAAGTGTGGAGGCGGACCTGCAAGGGCTTCCCCGTCGCGGTCGGAGTGCCCGCCCATCTCTAGTCTATGTACCCGCCCCTCGAAGCCAAGCCGCCAATCCAGGAAGAGAACGCTTGTAGTCTCTAGCAGTTGGAAATCCCTGCCGATGACATCATCCGGTGGTTTAATTTTGGGACTTCCCACAGCCTGCCTCCGAGACACAGAGCTCATAGCATGTATTAGTGAGGACCAATATATAGAAATAAGGTGTAAAAATTGGCGAAGTGTTCCTTTAATAATGCATTAGTGTAAATAGGCTATATCACACACAATATCGGTCCCATCAAGAGCTCAATCATTTTGTGAATGAAATTTTTTTTTCAATCCAATCAAACACTGCAGAAAAAGGGTATTCTAATATCAATTTGAGCTTTTAAACAAGATTATGATGGGGTACAATTAATATAATTATAAAAGTATTTAAACAGTGATTTAGCTATGCTTGAGGCTGTTGGTGTCTAACTCAAGTGTATTTATAAGGCCCTTCATCACAAGCTAAGGAATTTACAATGAGCCTACCTAGATCTAAATGACACTCACAAAACAAAATGATGTAATAGACGAGGAGAAACTCCCAAGAAAAACCTTACAAGGGAAGAAATGGAAGAAACTATTAGAGCCTAAACTGTCTTAAACCTGAGTCAACATCTATTTGGTTCATCTATTTTTTTTTTACACCATTAACTGTATGATCACTTTTGGTCTGAATTTTTAAAATGGCACGTCTATCAAAGTGATTCTCAAAATGTCTCTTGACTTGCAGCAGCCTGGTGCAGTTTCACCTTTTAACAGTACAACCTCTGAATGAATGTGGAAATGTAAATCACTAAGTACCAACACTAGCTTCTTTTTGTATACACCAAGTGACATAATCTAGAAATACTAATACGGGATGAGTGCTTTCTTATCTTGTATGGAAACATATTTTTCTTAGTTTCTGGAAACTGGAAACTGTAACTTGCTTGTTACACTAAATGAAAGTGAAAAAGTATGATTTCATGGGTTTTCATTTCAGGCCTCAAGACAATAAAAACTGCAATACTACTACTGTCTCTACACTACAGGATCCCATCCAAATCTATCGAGATTCACATCAACAACAACAAAAATCAACAGTGTCAGTACTAATGCTGATATTTTTGGATTGAAGCTGCTGATATTTAATATCTTTAAATTTGACAGTGTTTACCCCAGAATGTTATTCTTGTCAGGGTGGAAAAGCCTCTGAAACTGCATTTAGACCATCATGGGAGTTGGTAGTTCACTTTAAGACAACCAGTGTAGTATAAATTAATAAATTGTAATCAAACTGCATGATATCCATCAGATGTGGATGGCACTGACATCAGGCCCATATCTGATTTATAACAAGGCCAATATTGGTCCAATAAATTGACAAACCAAGATCGGCCTAACCCTTGAATGTTATTATTCAAGCAGACAGATACATGAATCAAAGACACGTTTATGTGACATTTCATCACTCTTTTTTGAGGAGTGGAATATGTTTCAGTCACTGTTAACATGGAATGGAGCTTTGCAAAGATGAACTAATGCTTAGGGGAAGTCACAGCGACAGGATAAGGTTGCAGAGGTTTCGACACCGCCCATTTCCTGTGATGACATGTTTACTGTCTATCAGGTTCAGCTTCAGAAAACACGTCTTCATGACTTTTTCCATAAATAATAATAATAATAAATCATATCACACTTTTTTTTTGACAGTTGATGTGATCTGTAGCTCTTACTGCATATGACAAAGACAGACACTCTCTCACTTCCTATGCCTTGAAGTCATTAACAGATACAAGACCTCGCTCCAGTCTCTCAATAAATTGCTTCATCTTCCTCTGTTATTTCTGTCTTTCTTTTTCACCTCTCACTGGAGAGTTTGAACATCAGCGAAGATGTCTGAGGACCTTTACACCATGTTAGACATGACAAAGAAGGTCAGACACAAAAGGGAAAGGGAGAAGGCGATAGAGAAAACAGGAGAGTGGGAGGAGAGGACGGTGGATATCTATGTTAGCGCCGCTAGCCTTGGAGATCATGACCCCGGCCTTGGGACACACCAGGCTGTAATACAGGACACAGGAGGAGGGCAACATGGAGGTAACACACTTTTATTTTGCTGAAAATATTAGCTAATACAGGCACCAAAAGCATTTTGTAGACTTCGCAGATTTTGAACATAGGTTTCTGAAATTTTCGTTAAATGTAAATTATTGGTGTGAAAATCGAAGTAGAAGTATTTAGGTAGAAGTATAAGTATTTTTTTGAATTAAAATATGTTTGTGAAAAAGAGAAGTCAATTAGAATACAAATACCTAATCCTTGGTCCTATATGTCCTATATATTTTTTAGCATAGTTAATTAAGTCTTGTCAGTGATGTGAATGAACATCATTGTGTTTTATGTTTGCGTTAATATGTTTTTTTTTTAATAATTATGTTTATTGATCCGTTTATTTTGTATATTTTCCAAACACTAAATAAAATTAAACATAAAAAAGTACAGAGTACTCTTTCTGAGTAAATGTAATCACTTAAAAACATAGAAAATGGAAAAAGGACGAGAAGACAGAGTTCAAACTAGGTTCCTTTAATTGGAAAAAAAAAAGGGCGGAAAAAAAGTAAGGCATATCTGATATAATGCTTCAGTAAACATTGAGTGTTTTTATAAGCATGGTCATATAGAAGTATGAGTACATTTATGAGTGCCCGTATAATGCATAGATACAGAAAGTGTTAACACATTTTGTAACAATTTGTTTTGTGTTAAAGACGCCATATGAATAAAACTATCTTGACACAAAGCTTCGGTAACGCTTTATTTTCCAGGTCCACAATTTCCTTATAATTTCCTAGAAAGGAACTGTTAATTTCTTAGGAAGTTTCCTGGAAAGAATTATGTAGTAGTTATATAGAAAATGTATGCATAATTTCATGGTTCTGTCTTGGAAACATGGTTCTTTCCAGAAAAGATTAAGCAATGGATTAAGGAAAGGAAATTGCCTATTGCCTCTGTTAACCCAGAGAAGAGTCAATGCAGAGCTCTTGCACTCTTGCTGGGGCTGCTGTGTCTTCTCCTGCTGGCTGGATTCATTGGCCTGGCCATTCACCGTGAGTCTCTCCTTCAATAAGCAGCATCTGACTTTGTTTCTGAAACTGTAACTGTGTTTGTGTGTGTGTGTGTGTGTGTGTGTGTGTGTGTGAGAGAGAGAGAGAGAGAGAGAGAGAGAGAGAGAGAGAGAGAGAGAGAGAGAGAAAGGTAACACTTTACAATAAGGGTAAAGTGTAATTAAGGGTTAGTTAATGCTTAATAAGCATTAACTAACCCTTAATTAACAGTTAACTAATGTGTCTGGTAATCATTTACTAATGGTGTTCATTAACTAGGTATTCATTTATACATTATTTAATAGTCATTTTTATAAACTATTAAATAATGTATAAATTAATACCTTAGTTAACATGAACACCATTAGTAAATTACACATTAGTTAACTGTTAATTAAGGGTTAGTTAATGCTTATTAAGTATTAACTAACCCTTAACTTAGTGTACCCTTAATGTAAAGTGTTACCGAGAAAAAATGCACTGAGGATCATATAAACATATTTCAACATGTTAAGTAGAAATGCACTGATGAGTAGTAGTGCAGTATGAAATAAGTGACAAAATATTATTCAATATACAGTATATAACAAATGAGAGGAAAATGAGAAAAAAACAATACATGAATATATCATATGCACAGAATTACTTGCTGTACACCTTATCAAACATATTCAAGGTGCACTGAAAAAAATAAAACATTGGATCAACTTAAAAAAAATTGAAGTAATCGATCACACAAAATATTTGACATTGACTCAATGTAAATCATTTATTCAGTTTAACCTGAATTTTTTAACTCCATGCAAACTATTTTCTGAAGGTGAAGCAAACCAATTATTTCAAGTTGTCCTAAGTTAAAAAAAAATAGTTGTCTTTATTGACTTAATGTAAAATAATCCATTCAGTTTAACCTAAAATGTTTAACTCCATGCAAACCATTTTTTGAAGGTTGGAGCAAACTGATTATTTTAAGTTGTCTCAAATAAAAAATAACAGTTGTCATTATTTGAAATGTATAGCAAATTGAATTAAAAAAAAAAATGCTTTAAATACATTTTGATCAAGGACTACTCAGAACACATTCCTTTAGAACACATTCATATTTATTGTTCCATAAACTGATAACATTGTACATCTGTTTCAAATTTATAAAGATGAACAGTCTCCTTCAGCTGAACACAAGAGACAAGACTATTGATGTCATCCAGAGACAAATCCTGGAGCTGCTCCATAGACAGTGAATAGTGGAACAACTCCTAAGACATCATGCAGTACCCATGGCGATTTTATAGGATATGGGTACATTTTCTGATTCAGAGGTGTGAGCCCTACGATCAACTAAACACATGGTCCATTTGCTGCCCTAGCAGTTGATATTTTCACCCTGCTGCACACACTGCCCCACCCCAATCTGTGATGTGTCTTTGGAGGTACTAACAAAGTCTGTCTATGGAAAAAAAGGTACTCCGACATCACACATCATCACTGTGGAATTGGGGTCTAATTGGACAACTTTGATAATTGTAAGATCCTTAATTACAGTTGTAGAGGTCAGATTCACAAATATGTTCCCAAAATCAGTGTCCTTCTACTGCAGCCTTATGTATCCTCCTAATCCACATGCATTCTTGACCTCCTCTCATAGTGTTCTATATAGTGTTCAGTTCTTAAAACCTGTTAAGCCCGACAGACCCGGTTCCGGGGTCCACCCCCCCCAGTTATGAAAAATCGCGATGGAAGATGAAATGAATGTTACACTGTTTTGAAAACATGGGGTCTTCAGCTTTCAGAATCTGTAAACCAATTGTATGTTGTCCAAAATATGTCTTATTACTAAGTATTTTAACAAGTCTTACAAATATAAACTTCATAAATATAAGAGCAAGTTGTGATTAAAAGATCGGGAATAATTTTCTCGTCAGTCTACAATAACAATAATGCTTGGTATCGCTGGAAACTAGAAATTCCGAGCTTTCCAATGACAGTAAACGCACCTCGAAATTGGAACGATACATGTCCGCCATTTCCGGGGAAAAGTGGCAGTCAACCTTCACATTTTACAGTCATACTGCCAAAAATCTATGTTCTTGCCAAAATATTTCACCAAGGCTTATGTTATTTTCGCCAAAAACGGCACATTTTAGTTACTTACGTTTCTGCTGTAACTTGGGAGCACACGGGAGTTAAAACGAACTTCAGCGGGGATTCCCCAGCCAGACTGAATCCCTATGGAGGGTACTGTGGCTCTTCGTCGCCCTCTGGTGGCTGTATCGAAGCACTGACGCCTTATACCATTCTGTTCCTCTGACTCAGACGAAACTGAGGATACCTCACACAGCACTGAGGACCCTTGCATTCTCCATTAATCTGCCTGAATAGCATGGAGCTCTTCAGACATATATGAATATTGATCCTAATCATTGTGTTTATTACTATTTCAATGTTTTTGGGAGATGCATGTTATTTGTAACATGGCTATATGGAAATGAATAGTGTTTTGAATTAAAACTCCCAGTGAACAGTCAGCATGTAAACAGTAAACACAGCCAAAACCTGGAGACCGCCCGAGTATATTTTTTAGAAATTGTATCATAAATGTTGTACTTTAGTGTATTTCCATCAAATTTACAGTTACAGTTGTAGTCAAAGACTAGGGGAAGACATTCAGTTGCATCATTATCCATGGGATCTTGGTTATAATGGTGATACTGCCTTAAAATTTAGAATTATATACTAAGCAATAGAGAGATACCTTTAGTTTACTGAGCAGACCACATCTTAAGTTTTAAATTTACATTTAGTTTACTTAGTAGACCTGGTAGACAATTGCCCAGCTCAACTTGTCAGAATCGATTAGATTAGATATTTTTTCCCCAGCCCAATTAGGAGGGTGGCTTAATTAACATAAATGCCCTCATGATATTGTAAACCGAACTTACCACAAGCAATGACCATTGACAGGAGCTTCCAAATAGGTTGCACAGCAGGAACACAACTGATTGGCGGCTGCTTCCCTGAAGTTGAAAGAGAAAACATTATTTAGTTTTTAATTAGCCATCAAAGTGCGTTAGCTATTAACGTCATGCACAAATTAAGAATACCCAACATTAAACATAAATTGATTACCCTTAGGCCTATACTTTATTTTATGATTTTAGGGCAGCTGGCTAACATTTTGGTACATTTCTACCACATGTAATTGCTGTCACAGTGAAAAAAACACTCAGCAGAGCAAATGCATTTTAACGCATGCATGCTAACATAACATTACATGCTAACATAACATTAGCTGTATCGTTACTTTTGGTAGCTAACGTCAATTCCCCCAACAAAATAATTTTAGAAATGATAGCTTGCATTTCTTAGTTAACTAAGCTAGCGAACTGTGATAGCATTACCCATCAATGACCTCAAGACAGCTATGTTAGTTAACGTTAACGTAACGTTATTTGAATGATGAATGCTAACATTAGCGCTAGCTAAGGCGCTAGCAGGCTATCAAGCGTGAGTGCTGAAATTATGGCCAGAGTCAAGGGCAGCTATACTTGGACTAACGTTACCGGTATCATAATACATCCATGACCGGTATGCAAACTTTATTCTTTTTTCCTTACCAGTATCAACTTTGCTCATTCTTCCAAGTGTCGCAGGCTCGCTCGAGGCGGAGAAAGTCTGCTGGTTAGCGGAGTGTACCGCCAGATTCTTCTGTGACGTTTTCAAGAATGCGCATGCGCAAATCATGCTTAATCTAACAAAAAAGCCTTGATCAAATGAATAATTCCAGTTTGATGTCCGGCTGCCAGTTTATATTGTATCCAAATAAAAAAAATAGGTTCAACCATAAACATAAATTAGAAAGTTTAGTTTAAATGATCAAACTAATAATTTTCAGCTATTGGAGTGAGAAAAAACACATTGAACGAACAACAGCTTTGTTTTACTTTTTTCAGTGTGGAAATGTCAAAAAATACAAAACTTGAATGACAATACCTACTCCCTAATGTAGGCCACAGCACGACTGAAACATGTTAGAATATGTTTTTAATATGTTCCTTTGAACAAACCATGAAATAAAGGCTTTTTAAATGTTTTGGCGGAAGACAGCCTTGTAACTCCTTCTTTTTTCCTCAGTATTCTTTACCAGTTTTCAAAATGACAGTCCAGAAAGTAAAAACTTAGATGTCTCTCTCAGAGTTTCTCGTTCCTGTGCAGATATGATGGTGATTAAAGAGAAAAACAACTTACTGACTGGTTACAACCAGTTACAGGCCAGTTACAACAACCTGACCAAAGAGAGAAACGACACTCAGAAGAAGCCTTGCGGTCAGTCAGTGACCTTTCACTATTTCTTGATTATCATTGATTCACGCTCTTCCTGATTCGTCATTACTTTGAGGAAATGTTATGATAAAATTGTGTAATATTGAAGTAACAGTAAACATGAATTATTTCTCTTGTTAAAAGGAGCAAACTGCTATACAGGGGAGTGGAACATTGGCAGTAGTTGCTACTTCATCTCTACTGAGGGAAAAAACTGGGAGGAGAGCAGACAAGCCTGTGCAGACAGACAATCACACCTGATGATCATAAACAGCAAAGAGGAACAGGTATAGTGTGTGTGTGTGTATCTGGCATGTGTACCACAGCAAACACACTTTATTTATAAATCATATTGTTATTTTTCTGTGATAATCAAAGTTTGTTGATTATTTGTTCTTTGTTGCTATATTTACCATTTTTTAGGGGTCCAAGCTAGGTGCTGGACCTCTTTTGTTTAGTTATGATTCTTCTTTAGGGGTCCAAGCACGTAGTGCTGGGAACCCTATTGTTTTTGTTCGGATCATTATTCCGCTTCTTCTTCTTCTTCTTCTGCCCTAAAAGTATCTGGATCTCAGAAACCATAAGAGCTACAGCGACCAAACTTGGCAGATACGTCGAAAGTCTCAGCTGCTACTCAGGCAATGAAGTCAATTGGCCTCATGGTGGCGCTATAACAAGCAACATTACGTTTTGGCTAGATTTTCCGCCATTTTGAATTTTGTCCAAAACTGTTTTTTCGCTTCTTCTCCTACATATTTTGTCCAATCTTCACCAATTTAGCATTTCTGGACTGTCCTGCACAAAAGTTATCGAGCAGTTTTTTGATAGTCCATACCGTTTTGCTACAACTGGCTTTCAAAATTTGTAGGCAAGGCCTATTATACAAAAATTGCCATAAGTCAGGAAGTTGTTGGCGTACCTTAAACAAATTTGGTACATATGTGCACAGGTCAACTCTGAGGTAGCATGCAACATTTGGTGGTATTGTAACCATAGTTGACCATAGTTAAAATACTCTAAATAGCCTATAGCTTGGACAGTCTCATAACTTGGCCCTATTTTTTGGTGTTCCCTCAATGCCCATCCTGTGGCCTCAGTAGCTTAATGGTTAATGCATACGTCTGCAATGTGAAAGATTGTGGGTTCAAATCCTGTGGGTAATGCTGTCTCCTCACACCACTAAGCTTGTGATAACTAAGTGTAATGTCTTAAGTTTCTAATTTTTGGACAAATGACCATATGAAAAGATGAACTTGACAGAAGTCACGGGCCAACACAAAAGCCGGTGTTAGACTGCATGTCCGAACTTCACAACATGTTATTTTTTGTGTGTGTCTTTCTACCTTCTGTAATGTTTTGTCTATCTGTCTGTCTTATCAAATTGTGCTTGGACCCCTCAATCGCCGTTTGCGGCTATATTGTTATTATTATTTTTCTTCCTCTTCTTCTTCTTTTCAAAAAGGTACCTTAGAGACCTGAGTCCTAGAGCAATGAAATTTGGTGGATAGGTTTCAAATCTCCTCCACAACTCAGGCAAAACAATTTATGTAGGCCAATAACTCTTGAGCCACAATCAAAAATTTGTTCGCCATTTTGAATTCCACGCAAAACATGTTTTTTACTACTTCTGCAAAATTGATCCAATCTCAATAAAATTTTACACACAGCATATATGGATTTCCCAGATTATGGCTATAATCCAGAGTTTTGAAAATACAAACTGTTTGGCCATGGTGCAGAAACAGCAAAAATGATTGCTTGCTACAACATAATGCTAATCATGATTCCATTGGGTTCTACTAGCAAAATGCTAAAAAGCGGAACCCTCCCCTCCCCCGTCGCGGGAAATTGCGTTTCGTCTGGCATAGTATATTACACAAAATTTTGGTAATCCTAACCACCTGACTGTGAAACACAAACAAATTGGATGCCAAAGACATGCAAACAGGAAGTCAAGTTTTTATTCATAAAAACTTGACTTTCACACTGAAGAACTGCATTATCATTAGAATATTTTTTTTCTGGAAGTCTTTTTTCTGGAAAAAATCTTTATCTGCTTCTATGCACTGCCTCTTGGCACCTATGTCCTGTTGGACCAGAGCTTAGCTTTATGGCACTTACTCTCGTTGTTCTCTCCTGACTAGATCCTTGCTTGTGTTGTATTAAAATCTCATGTGTACGTCGCTTTGGATAAAAGCGTCTGCCACAACATTTCACAAAACAAATTAACAATAGGCTGTATATTAAATTAACAATGTTAATTTGTTTTGTGAAATGTTATGATTTCAGTTTGGTTAATTTGTTTTGTGAAACATTGTGTTTTGTGATTTGTTAATTTGTTTTGTGAAATGTGTTTTCGGTTTGTTCATTTGTTTTGTGAAATATTGTGTTTTCGGTTTTGTTAAGTTGCATTGTGAAATGCTGTCGTGTTTTGCACTTCAGGGCCACCATAGCAAGTGGCCATTGGTCAAAAAACATATTAGTAGGTGATTACACATCATCGAATGCCATTGGTCAGGTGGAACGTCAATTTCACAGCACATACTCTTGCACCAAGAGTAATCTCACTGTCATGTCTGACATGCGGAAATTCCAGACGGTGGTTGAAGTGCCACAAAAATTAATGTATTTATCTATCTGTCTTTTCAATGTTGACCACATAAATTTGAACACAACGCTAACTGAATGTATATAACAGTTAATAATTATTATAATTTGAAGTCGATTTTTGCACCTGTAACGTTCTCAAACTACTTCAGCCAAGTAACAGTAATTCTACATGAGTAGGACATTTTGGTACTCTTTCCACCCACTGTCTCTCATAATGCCTTGCACTGTCATAACTGGTACCTTTTCTTGCTAGGACATTCTCGATATTTTGAATCGGAGAGTTTGGATTGGTCTGACTGACAGAGAGCAAGAAGGGACCTGGAAGTGGGTGGATGGGACATCGCTGACCATAGAGTAAGACATTTCTTCCTTTTGTGATTCATTTCTTTGTCCTTTCAACAAATATTTTTCTGTGTTTCAGAGCTAAATCTTTTGCTATCTTGTGTAGTAGGGATGCCTTGTATATTTGTGATGTAAAAAAAGTTTGTGACGCAAAATTTTGCTACACAAAATTTGACAATCTGCATCATGGTGTTGAATTTTTTTTTCCTGATTTCAGCGGCAGTCTAATATCTAAGAAATGACGTTCAGAATGGTCTTTTTTTCTTTTGCATTATGTAAACACTAGAGAGCACAAGTCTAGGTAACACTAGCAACATGCTGTTTGTCTTTGAAATACTTTTCTAGTGAGAAATTTACTTGGTTGCGCAGGTGTATACATCTCTGTTTTTTAGGGGTCTCCCTCACTAGTCAGGCAAAAACAAAAACACAGAGGCCAGATGGTGCCGCTATAACAAGCAATTTTACATTTTGGCCACTAACTCCTGAACCGTAAGGCCTAGAATCTGATTTATTTCCTCAGATTTCTTGGCTCAAAATGAAGCTATTGCTTACATTGGTTTTCATTTCTGCCATGATAGTTTTTCCACTGTTTTGAATTTGAAAGCAAAACCTATTTTTCACTATTTCTCCTGCAAAGTTAATCCAATCTCAATTATATTTTGGCACACAGCATATATAGACTTTATAGATTATGGCTATTACCCAGAGTTTTGAAAATCCAAACCATTTCAAGGTGGTGCACAAATGAAGTTACCAGCGCATAGAGGCATAATGGAGGGGATGCATAATTCCTTAATGGCTAGGCCTAAATGGTCGAGCAAACCAAACTTCATATAAATGTTTGTGAAGGGCATAAAAGTGTGTCAGACCACATTTGGTTATGCTCTACAGCTTCATCATAAGGCCCAAAATTGGCGAGTGTTAATATATCAGGCACCTTTTCACCTGTAGTTACAGGACTTTCACCAAAACGTTCCATCTTTGAGATGTAAAACTTTTCCAAAATGATGAAGCTTATATTCTTTCTGTCAAATTATTTGCGCCACAGGCTAGCACTCTGCTAACGGCTGCTTGTGGCTATATTTTTTGTTTGTTCTTGTTGTTATTGGGAGATGAAACCTGTAGTTACCCTGTTTATGGTTCGTCCTTTTGTTTTCCCTCAGAAATAAAAAGGGATTTATTTCGGACATAATTGTCTTCATTCAGATTTTGTTCAAAATATGGTGATCATATCAAACCATGACCTCAGTATCGTGTATCAAACCGAACCGTTAGCTGAATGTATAATTACATGCCTAATAAACAGTATTAAATTCCATTCCATTTGACTAAACACTCCAGGTTCTGGTTTCCACCTCAACCTAACAACAGAGATCGAGACCAAGACTGTGTTGAGTTCTACAATGAGGATCTGCCCAGAAGAGGATGGAATGACAATTCATGTAATAGCGTTAACTACTGGATCTGTGAAAGAGCTATCTGCTGAAATCACCATCTTTACAGTGTATTGGTGTAGATGGTGTATTAGAGCTACATGATATTTGTATTAGTGTATTAACCTATTTTAATCTCCTCTTTAATTACTCTACTATCCTTCTTAATATTCCTGTAAAGGACTTTGTAAACTGTGCTTCAAGATAAATGCTATATAATCAAAGTATATGATTATTTTCCCAAATAAATGTCAGTGATGCAGCCACAGTGAAAGAGAGGTTGACATGCATCTATCACATTAACGAGCGGAGATGGGCAGAAATACATTATTCGTATTTTGTATTATATATTCTTACACTGATATAAATTTACTTTTTTGATGTACCTGCTTTCCCTCAACCTGCCTCGTCTACCTCTACTGCAGTTAGTGATTTCCTACGTTTCCCAGAATGCCTTTTGACAACCCCCAGACAGGCGGTTCCCTTTGATGTATACGTGGAAGTAGAGAGAGTGATAGCAATAGATTTTCCAGTCAAAAATTGAGAGTGGAGATAGAGCTATGCAGTGATGTGTTTGCCTGGTTGTTCAAATTACTAAAAAATTACCCTTAATGGACAGACAAGGGCCCCCCCAAAAAAATGATATAGCCTCATAGCATAAAGTCACTCCTAAGGTGAAATACACCCATCTTTTGAATTGGATCCTTGTCAAGTGGCGAATCAGACAATGGATAAGACAGTTCATATTCAAGTCTATTGGTCAAAAAGAAGAACCTTACTTTAGCATTTTAGGCATTTGGCAAATCATTTTAGTTTGATTTCTCAAACTAAAACAAAACAAATTTCTCACAGGGTCGCAAACTGAGAAAGCAGAGCTGCAGATGAAATAATCAATGATTTGTACAATTCATCCTGAGATGCAAATTCTGACTGGTGTGACTCTCTAAGATGATGATGAAAGAGTCCCTGAATGTAGACAGGAGGACCCCAAGTGGTGGAGTTGTTTCAGTGCAGCTTAGAAAACAGTCAAAGGTGTTTGTTCTAATGAAGCAGTTGGACCTGTGACAGGCACCATGCAAGGAAGATAAGGAATATTTCCCAAACTATAGCAGCCCAAGTATAAGATAAATGTATTTTGTATACTTCTTTATGTGCATGGATGATGTGTTCTTATATCTGTAAAAAAAAGACTAAGATTCAGAAAAAACATATTAAAATTGTTTAAATAACATGTTTTCTTCATTTTATTTCCAACATGGAATCTCTGTATTTAGACAACAATATGTGTGTGTTTGCTTATGATAGGCTGTTCTTTCTAAAAAGTGATAATATCTTTGAAAACACTGAAGAGAACACACAGGGTTCCAAGTAGACGTATCTGCTGAAACAGAGCTTTATAAAAGAAGAACAGTCTTTCTACTATTATATGCTAACTTTGAGGCAATGTTGTGGGAACGTTTTGACAAAAAAATATTGCTAGCAATATTTTCATGGTTAAGCTGTTCATCATGGTGACCAGTATTGATTTTTTCCCACCTGCCTTGTAAAGTAATAACATCACATTGCATTAATCAGTGATCATGACTTCATAAGAGATTTCTTTAACTGGTGATGTAATAATATTGACTATTAATAATAATATCCAGCAATGTATTACATTAACAGTGTTTATTACATCTTTAATCCATTTAGAGGGACATGTTATCACATTTTGACACATTATTACATTATTCGTTGCTACTTGCCAAGGACGTTCCCCATGTGTAATGCATTGCCTCATTGAGTCACATGTACTATGTATCTTAGCTACAGCAGTGTGTAACATTGTTCACCTAACCACAGTGTACTTATTTCCTCCCATGTCTAGAAAGCCAGTTACAACATTACAATATGAAAAAAACAACTGACACTCTCTTACATGTAGAAAGTATTTCCTGACCCTGGGACAGACAAACTATTGATAATGCTCTGTAATATGTTAAGTACTGTTAGACTGATATGGGTTTTTGAAGGCCAATACCAATACAGATACTTTTGGATTGAAGCTGCTGATAAAAAATATAAAAGTATTCAGCACTTCCCTCATGAATTGTATTCTTGTCAGGGTGGAAAAGCCTCTGAAACAGACCCACCTGTTCACTGGTAGAAACTCTGGGATAGATGAATACATTTAAATGAACAATTCATGTACAGAAAATGCCATTGAAAAAATGAAATGAAAAAACTGAACGTGCAAAGAAAATCTAATTTCTTTGCAGGCTATACAGTTTTTCTGTAGCTGTGATCAGGGAGGAACCTCCATCATATCAGAGGTGGACGACACCAACTGACTGATATCTGATATTTAACAACAGGTCAATATCGGCCCCATATATATTGGTCCAACGCTAATGTTAAGAACACATAGCTGTCACAGTTTTGAATGAATGAATGACTTCAACCACTAAGAACACAATTTGCACACTTTTTTTAATTAAATACTAGCTATTTTTAATAAGTTAATAACAACATAAATAAAAGTCATAATACAAAAAGTGCTTGTATTTGTGTCCATATTCAACTTGTAAAATGTCATTTGGAAAGGATGAAAGAGGCATAAACAATGTTGGACGAGGCAAAATTGCCTCCTAAACACCAGGCTGTAGGCACAGAAGCAGGAAGACAGATGACAGAAAGATAGTAAAAGGGGGAAGTGTTGAGTCATGCTCAGTGTGAAGCGCTACACACCATCAAACACAACACACACCTCTAGCTCTATCTAACAGTGGAAAGCTGCTTCAACTACATGGCTGTGTTTTTTCACTCAGGGGAGTCTGAAATCCAAGTGGAAGTTGGTGACTATCAGAACTTCCCCAAGGCTGAAGCTGAGGAGGCTGTTTCAGTCAGGACTCCAAAGTCAAGTAGGACATCAGAGAACTTATGGATTCATTTTCGGTTGTATTTACTCAGTGTTGCATTATTTTTGTTGTATAACACTTTCTGGCATTATGAGTATTAGAAATATTATGCATGTTATTATATCTTAATGGTTTTAAAGGTGTTCTAGTGTATAAGACAGTGTATGTAGAATTCCAGATGTGCGCATGTTCTTTTGTTTGCTTTGATTCATTAATAGGACAAGAGTACGGGCCGACTCTAAGATGATGAATGTGTGTGTGTGTGTGTGTGTGTGTGTGTGTGTGTGTGTGTGTGTGTGTTACACAGAGTTCCGACACCTCAGTGTGGTTCTGGTGAACTTTGGGCTGCTGTGTGTCCTTCAAGCTATTCTCAACATCTCTCTGAGACTTGCTCTGAGTGAGTCCATGATTTCACATCACTTTACCAAACTGACTGACAGCTGATCAACAGTCAACTTGGTGCATAGAGATGGTGACTCCTTGGATTGATATTATCTGGTAGTGATGCAATTTTTTACCATCAAAACGGCTCAACAACCTGGAATTTATTCCATTAAGGACACAGTAATGTAAAATAAAAGAAACAGATATTATAGGAAATATCTTGATTGTTTACTAGTAATTACTGATTTACTTGTAAAGAAACTTAAATGAGATAGTGAGTGGATGCTTTGCTTCAGAAGGCTTTAATAACCCTAAACAAGGATGCTGTCCGGAGCCGACAGCAAGGGTATATCCCCGAAATTCCCCAATCCCCGAAGGCCCCGTTAAGTCAAATGTAATAAAAAGCCATTCAATAATCACACAATAAGACTCCAGGGTTAATCTTCCCAGTTATATTGGTTGTATGCCCCAACTATTTTTATTTCGCCAAATAATACAATTTTTCCTTCTGGGCGAATCTTCATAATAATAAAGCTTGCATGCCATAACTATTTTTATATCAGAAATGAATAAAGTTAACCAGTTAATTATATTATTATTACTCGTAAACACACATGGATATAATCCTCTAGGGATTGTCTCCCCAATAATAAAGGGTATGTACCTTAACTGTTTTTTTAACACTCAATAATAAATGTAACTAATTAACTATTTTATTACAATAACAATAAAATCATATACTAAAAATAAATGTGTCACAATAGTTATTATTATTATAAATACAATCATTATGTTCAGTATAAACGTGCAAGTCAAACTCTGAAAATGCCTTTTTGTACAAATGGTTCTTGAGAAGTGATTTAAAGGACAACACCTTTAGCCTTTAGTCTTACAGTCTTACAAGGCCTTGCTTGTTATTGTGGAACCATGCTTTAAGAGACATAAAGGATGGATTATTTAGTGTTCTAATATTTACTGGTCAGTATTGGTACATTTGTCTAAGGAAACAGGAAGGTGATAGAAAGTGTTGAATAAATTCAGTTAAATTAATGTTAATTTGGTAAAAGCTTAAGATACATTTACTGGTAATTCACATGTAAGTAGATCTGTAACTGCAGGTTCTCATTCCTGTGCAGATAACAACAACCTACAGTCCAGTTACTATGACCTGGCTGAAGAGAGAAACAACAGTCAGAAGAAGCCTTGCGGTCAGTCAGTCACCTTTCACTCTTGTTCTTCAGTATATTTCTTCATGCTCTTACTGATGTGTCATTACTTTGAAGAAATTGTGTAATATTGAAGTAACAGTAAAGATGGATTATTTCTCTTGTTAAAAGGAACAAACTGCTCTAAGGGGGAGCTGAACATTGGCTGTAGTTGCTACTTCATCTCTACTGAGCAAAAAAACTGGGAGGAGAGCAGACAAGCCTGTGCAGACAGACAATCACACCTGATGATCATAAACAGCAAAGAGGAACAGGTATAGTGTGTGTGTGTCTGGCATGTGTACCACAGCAACCACACTTTCTTTATAAATCATATTGTTATTTTTCTGTGATAATCAAAGTTTGTTTGTTGCTATATTTACCATTTTTTTTAGGGGTCCAAGCAAGGTGCTGGACCTCTTTTGTTTAGTTATGATTCTTCTTCTTATTGTTTTTCTTCCTCTTCTTCTTTTCAAAAAGTTACCTTAGAGACCTTAAAGTCCTAGAGCAATGAAATTTGGTGGATAGGTTTCAAATCTCCTCCACAACTCAGGCAAAACAATTCATGTAGGCCAATAACTCTTGAGCCATAATCAAAAATTTGTTCGCCATTTTGAATTCCACGCAAAACATGTTTTTTTACTATTTCTCCTGCAAAGCTGATCCAATCTCAACAACATTTTACACACAGTATATATGGATTTCCCAGATTATGGCTATAATCCATAATGAAAATCCAAACTGTTTGGCCGTGGTGCACAAACAGCAAACATGATTGTTGTCTTGCTACAACATAATGCTAATCATGGTTCCATTGGGTTCTACTAGCAAAATGCTAAAAAGCGGAACCCTCCCCTGTCTCGGGAAATTGCGTTTTGTCTGGCATAGTGTATTACACAAAATTTTGATAATCCTAACCATCTGACTGTGAAACACAAACAAATTGGATGCCAAAGACATGCAAACAGGAAGTCAAGCCAAATTTTTCTTCATAAAAACTTGACTTTCACACTTATCAAAGAACTGCATTATCATTATTAGAATGTTTTTTTTCTGGAAGTCTTTCTTCTGGAAAAAATCTTTATCTGCCTCTATGCACTGCCTCTTGGCACCTATGTCTTGTCGGACCAGATCTTAGCTTTGTGGCACTTACTCTCGTTGTTCTCTCCTGACTAGATCCTTGCTTGTGTTGTATTAAAATCTCATGTCTACTTCGCTTTGGATAAAAGCGTCTGCCACAACATTTCACAAAACGAATTAACAAAACACAAAACACAACATTTCACAAATGTGTTTTGTGATTTGTTAATTTGTTTTGTGAAATGTGTTTTCGGATTGTTTGTTTGTTTTGTGAAATGTTGTGTTTTCGGTTTTGTTAAGTTGTTTTGTGAAATGTTGTTGTGTTTTGCACTTCAGGGCCACCATAGCAAGCAACCATTGGTCAAAGATATATTAGTAGGTGATTACACATCATCGAATGCCATTAGTCAGGTGGAACGTCAATTTCACAGCACATGGTGCAAGAGTAATCTCACTGTCATGTCTGACATGCGGAAATTCCAGACAGTGGTTGAAGTGCCACAAAAATGAATGTATTTATCTATCTGTCTTTTCGATGTTGACCACATATGAACACAACGCTAACTGAATGTATATAACAGTTAATAATTGTTATAATTTCGAAAAAAGTCGATTTTTGCACCTGTAATTTTCTTAAACTACTTCAGCCAAGTAACAGTAATTCTACATGAGTAGGACATTTTGGTCTCTTTCCACCCACTGTCTCTCATAATGCCTTGCACTGTCATAACTGGTACCTTTTCTTGCTAGGACATTCTCGATATTTTGAATCGGAGAGTTTGGATTGGTCTGACTAACAGAGAGCAAGAAGGGACCTGGAAGTGGGTGGATGGGACATCACTGACCATAGAGTAAGACATTTCTTCCTTTTGTGATTCATTTCTTTTTCCTTTCAACAAATATTTAGGGCCCGAGCACGACCTCGTGCGAAGCCCTATTGTATTTCGTTTAGGGCCCAAGCACGACCTCGTGCGAAGCCCTATTGTATTTCGTTCTTGGAATTATTTTTCGCCGGACAAAAAAAATGCACTTTTGAGGGCCTAAACGTGCTCGAAAAGTTGCGAAACTTTGCACACGCGTCAGAAGTGGTGAAAAATTATATATTTTATGGGTCTTGCGCGTGGGCGTGGCAAAATGGCTCGATAGCGCCCCCTACAAAATTTCAACGGAGTATCCCTCACCGTACGTTTGTCCTAGACTTACGAAACTTGGTAGGCACGTGTATCATGTCCAGACTTAAAAAAAAGTCTGGTGGTACCATGCGCCTAAAACCAACAGGAAGTCGGCCATTTTGAATTGATTGCAACATTTTTGGGCGTTTTGGGGCGTTTGCAGGGGTTGTACTTTAACGAACTCCTCCTAGGCAGTTGATCGGATCCACGTCAAACTTGGTCAGCGTGTATAAAAGAGTTTGACGATGAAAAGTTATCAAAAGCTTGAGTTTTCGTCACACGGCGTGGGCGTGGCGTGGCGTCGAATTTCCGTGTTTCGCCACAAAACAGGAAGTGACTTGTAACTGGCCTGTACATGGTCAAATCTGGACCAAACTTCACACGTTTGATGAGAGTCCAGGCCTGAACACGTCTACGTGCTGATATTCGGTTATAGTCATAGCGCCACCTACTGGCGACAGGAAGCTGTGTGAATTTGCAGGGGTCGTACTTTAACGAACTCCTCCTAGGCGGTTGATCGGATCCACGTCAAACTTAGTCAGCGTGTATAAAAGCCCTCGACGATGAAAAGTTATCAAAAGCTTGAGTTTTGGTCACACGGCGTTGCCCTGGCGGCGCGGCGAATTTCGATGTTTCGCCGTTAAACAGGAAGCTGCCATAACTTGAGTGTACATCGTCCGATTTGCACCAGATTTCACATGCTGGACGAGAGTCCAGGCCTGAGGACATCTACAGGCCAATTAGGAGTCACAGTCATTGCGCCACCTACTGGCGACAGGAAGTAAGCCTTGTGTGACAATCGCCACATGATTTACATGGAATTTTCATGGTGTGGGCCACGTCGACCGGTCGGTGTCCGGTAACGACACCGCGGCTGCAGCACACCCCGACTGCAGCACACCCCGACTTGCACACGGAGGCGAGGGCCCGCTCATCACTGCTTGCAGTTTTAATTTTAACTGTGTTTCAGAGCTAATTTTTTTGCTGCCTTGTATTAATAGTAGGGATGTAACAAAAGTTTGACGCAAAATTTTTGAAAATCCAAACTATTTGGCCGTGGTGCACAAATGAAGTTGACAGCGCATAGAGGCATAATTCCTAAACGCCTGATGTTAGAGTAACCAAATTAACATACATACTGTACATGTTTGGGATGGGCCCAGAAGTGTGTCAGAACACATTTTGTCATGCTCCAAACACCACCATATTGCCACCTTGCACCCGCTTTCACCTACAAATTTTACATGCAGCATATTTCAACTGCCGACATCATCTTTGTATCACAGAATTTTGATACTTGTAACTGTTTGGCTGCGACACACAAAAGACGTTGATGGCAAAGACACACAAACTGGAGGGGATGCATAATTCCTTAATGCCTAGGCCTAAATGTTTGAGCAAACCAAACTTCATATAAATGTTTGCGAGGGGCATAAAAGTGTGTCAGACTTCATTTGGTTGTGCTCTATAGTTTTATCATAAGGCCAAAAATTGGCCCCTGCTAATGGCCGCTTGTGGCTATATTTTTTTGTTTTTTGTTACTCTTCAGGCTTATTTGGGGATGAAACCTGTAGTCACCCTGTTTATGGTTTGTCCTTTTGTTTTCCCTCAGAGATAAAAAGGGATTTTTTCTGACATAATCGTCTTTCAGATTTTGTACAAAATATGGTGATCATATCAAACCATGACCACAGTATCGTGTATCAAACCAAACCGTTAGCTAAATGTATAATTACTTGCCTAATAAACAGTATTAATTTCCATTGCTTTTGACTGAACACTCCAGGTTCTGGTATCCACTTCAACCTGACAACAGAGGACAAGGGGAAGACTGTGTTGAGTTCTATATTGGGGATCTGCCCGGAAGAGGATGGAATGACTTGTCGTGTCTTGCACCTAACTACTGGATCTGTGAAACAGCTATCTGCTGAAATCACCAATTTTACTATGTATTGGTGTAGATGGTGTATTGGTAGAGCTACATGCTATTGTATTAGTGTAGTGAGTTTGAGTAGATCCTTTGGTCTCTGGATAGACCTTCTTTTAAATTACAGCCTTGTTACATTGCTGTGCCTTTCAGTTTATATTCACATTTTTATTATTTTGTTGTTAACATAGCCTCCTCAGGTTGGCTAACAGCCAACTGTCAATTTTGAGCAATAAAGTGTGTTGTAGTCTGAGGGAATTAGTATGAGTATTTATCTATTTTAATCTCCTCTTTAATTACTTTACTATCCTTTTTAATATTCCTGTAAAGGCCTTTGTAAACCGTGCTTCAAGATAAGTGCTATATAATCAAAGCATATGATTATTTTCCCAAATAAATATCAGTGATGCAGCCAGTAGTGAAGGAGTGGTTGACATGCATCAATTTATACAATATATCCTGAGATACAAATTCTGACTAGTGTGATTCTCTAAGATGATGATGAAAGAGTCCCTGAGGACCCCAAGTGGTGGAGTTGTTTCAGTACAACTTAGAAAACAGTCAAAGGGGTTCGTTCTAATCAAGCAGTTGGACCTTTGAAGGGCATTATGCAAGGAACATAAGGAATATTTTATAATTTATACAATTTATAATTGATTTATATTGCTGTATACTACAGCATTCTAAATATAAGATAAATGTACTGTGTATATTTCTTTATGCTTCCAAACACTGACTCTTGTGTGTCAGATACTACCAGCTGCTCCTTGGACAAGTTCTCCATAAAAATCGACTACACTCAACTGTGTCGGCTGCTGTGCATGGATGATTTCTTCTAATATCTCCAAAAAGACAGCTTCATAAATTAGGGGAGGAAAGCTTTGTTCAGATTAATGCCCATGCATTTTTGAAATTGTTACATTACATGTTTTTTTCATTTTATTTCCAATGTGGAATCTCTGTATTTAGACAAAAATATGTGTGTGTTTGCTTATGATGAGCAGATTTTTTCTCCTTTTTTGAACAATGACCCTGACTGGTTTTCAGACAGTGGTGTACAGAGTGATAATACCTTTGAAAAGTTTGAAGAGAACACACAGCGTTCCAACTAGATGTATCTGCTAAAACAGCTTAATAGAAGCAGAAAAACAAGGATTATAACTGAGTTTATATATGCTAACTTTGAGACAATGTTGTGGGAAAGTTTTGACAAAAAATATTGCTAGTAATATTTTCATGGTAAACCAGTTCATCATGGTGCTCCATATGACCGGTATTGCCTACATGCCTACTCCAACATTCCCCATTTATTGTACATTGCCTCATTGAGTTACATGTAGTATGTATCTTAGCTACAGCAGTGTGTAACATTGTTAACCTAACCACAGTGTACTTATCTCCTCCCATCTGTCTAGAAAGCCAGTTACAACCTTACAGTGTAAAAAAAAAAAGTGACACTGTTTCTCACATGTAGAAAGTATTTCCTGACCCTGGGTCAAAGACAAACTATAGATAATGCTCTGTAATATAAGTAGGGTTCGACTGATACTGTCAGTATCTTTACATTTGATCATTTTCATGCCAAAAATATTCAGCATTTCCCCCAGAATTTTATTCTTGTCAGAGTGGAAAAGCCTCTGAAACAGCATTTAGACCATCATGGGACACAAAACTCCATTGAAACCCAGACTAATTAAATTATCTTAGGTGGGTTAGCAGCTCCTTAAGGCAGGGTGAACCACTTATTCAATAGGGAAACTCTGGGATAGATTAATACATTTGAATGAACAATTAATTTGCAGAAAACTTTATTGAAAAAATAAATGAAAGAATTGAATGTGCTTGTTCCCCTGTCACAGGGGATTTTTCTCAATTACCGTTAATATTTGGAGATATGATTTTTTTAGCCACAATATTTATATCCACAGTTTTTTTTAAATTTTTTATTATTTCAGCATGCTGGTGTTTTTGTGTTGAAGCAGTATTTGCAATGTATAACAAGACACAGATCTGTTTCTACTAGTCGTCTGTTTAGGCATCTAAGTTTCTCTGAAAACATTGAGACCACACAGACAGCTTGCATCAAAGAAGGTCCATGTGACATAATAATGATAATAATAAAATAATAATAATAATAATAATAATTATAAACTTTATTTATATAGCACTTTTCAAAGTGCTTTACAGCAATGAAAACAGAGTTTAAAAAGTCAATAAAACATCAAACGAGATAAAGTACTTACAAATAGAAAACACCAAAAAAAAGGCCTTTACAAAATAATAGGTTCTAAGAAGTGACTCCATGATGAGGGGTGTTTTAGGAACAACCAAGAGGGCCCTAGCTTGAGGATCTCCGGCTGCGCTCAGGCACATAAGGGACTAAAAGGTCTAAAATGTAGCTAGGAGCCTGCAGAGCTTTAAATGTCATCAGCAAACCTTAAAATCAGTATAAAAAGCCTACAGACAACCAGTGGAGAGAGACAAGAATTGGAGTGATGTGGTCTCGTCTTGTTGGTCAAGTTGGTTAAAAGCCTCGCAGCTGCATTTTGTTCCAAGTGGAGGCAGGAGATGGCTTTCTTACTAAGCCCCAAGTAGAGAGAATTGGAGTGGTCTAACCGTGAGGAAATAAAAACATGGATCACCTTTTCATATTCTTTAAAGGATAAAAAGGACCTGATTTAGCAATGTTCCTCAGCTATTTGGCCATCAAAAGAGAGGTCAAACAACACTCCCAGATTACGGGCAGCAGTTTTAACATTGGAGGACAAGGTGCCAAGAGTTGACTGGCAAAAGGTGACCATGTTTGGGGGGCCAAATAAAAGGATCTCAGATTTTGATTAATTTAGCTGGAGAAAGTTCTGTGACATCCAGCACTTAATGTCAGAGAGACAAGACATAACATGGGCCATGTTACCTCCCTCGCCAGCTCTAAGTGGGGCATATAGCTGAGTATCGTCAGCATAACAATGAAAGTGGATACCATGTTTATGAATAATGTACCTCAGGGGAAGCATGTAGAAAGAGAATAGTAGAGGACCCAAGATTGACTCCTGGGGAACACCGCACAAAAGGGGGGCATTAGAAGAGGAAGCTTCTCCAATTCTGACCGAGAAACTTCTGTCACTGAGGTACAAGCGAAACCAATCAAGAGCCGGGCCTCTGATGCCAACCTATTTCTCTAAGCGTTTGATTAAAACAGCACGGTCAACCGTGTCAAAAGCAGCACTCAGATCAAGGAGGATTAAAATGGAACAATCACCAGAGTCAGCAGCCAGAAGCTGATCATTTAAAACTTTGATATGTGCTGTTTCTGTGCTGTGGTGTGCACGAAAGCCTGATTGGAATTTTTCAAAGATATTATTATTATTCATAAAAGAAATCAGTTGTAAGGAAACACTCTTTTCTAAAATTTTGGATAAAGCAGTATTTTAGAAATTGGTCTAAAATTGTTTAAAACAATAGGATCTAGAGTGGGCTTTTTCAGGAGAGGTTGAACTAACGCATGTTTGAGGGAGGAAGGAAACACGCCAGTAATTAGAGAGCAGTTGACAATAGCTAAAATACTTGGGCCAACTGTCTGGAACACCTGTTTCAAGAATCTGGTAGGAATTATATTGAGGGGACAGGAAGTGGACTTCATATGGGAGATGGTATCCTCTGGGGTTGGAAGGGAGATTCCATTGAAATGGGAGCATGTCACGATCTGCTCCCAGTTCCTGGTCTATCATTCCATTCTCTCCCCAGTCCTGCGATCCTGTAGACATCCACTAGATGTCCTCAGACTTCCCCTCATCACCTTTCCCCCCTCCTGCACCACCAAGGCAGAACAAGTACACAAGGCTAACGGGCTGATGACAGACAGCTGGTCTGTCATCAGCCCGTTAGCCTTGTGTACTTGTTCTGCCTTCTCCTGCCTGTCATCTGCCAATCAGCTCCCGGACTCTTCCCTATCCTGCCAGCTGTTTCCCGTTTGTAATTTGCATCAGTGTGTTTATATGGGCTGTGTTTCTCAGTTGTCTTTGCCAGTTTGTTTGTTGTGTTCCCCATGTTCCCTGCTTAGTCACCAGCTCTGTTACCTGCCTTGTCACCAGTGTTGTTTCATGTTATTAGTCTGCTTAGACCTTCTGCCAGGTTTGGAGTCTTTGTTTCCTTTGCCTGTCGGCCTGTTTTATTTTTTGCCTTTTTGGATCGCCTGCTTTGATTTTGTTCTTTTGCCTAGTTTAATTTAGTTTTATTTTGCACAATTTAAGAAAATACACAAATGACAAAGATAACAAATAATATAGAGTGCAGGGAGAGGCAGAAAACCCAATGGGCTTATTTGAAGCCTCCACCTAAAGAAATTTTACATTTCACAATGTTATGGAGAACACAAAAATAACATACAGAAAATAATGACTACATAGAAGTGATGGCAAACTAATAAAAACAAAATATATATAAGCAACAATAATAACAATAATAATATCAAAATTAAAAGCAAAAAATGTGAGTGTTTGATATGTACGAGTGAGTGTGTGTGTGTCTGTGCATGTGTGTGCGTACGTGTGAGTGTGTGTGCATGCATGTGTATGTATGTGTGAGCGCGTGTGTATGTTTGTGAGGGGGATATTGGTTTATACACCTGTATTTACTCCTGAGCAACAGTAATGACACATGTTACCATGAGTCAAACAAACTGATACATGGATACATGGACAACAATACATGGGGAAAAGCAGTTACAAAATAGCAGTTAAATGGTCTTTTAAGCATCTTTTGTAACATTTTATAGAGGAACAGTTTTTTGCCAAGTGGGAAAAGCCGTTCCATAATTTGGTACCCCTAAATCTTATCGAAAATTGACCTCTGCAAGTAAGAAATTTAGGAGGATGAAGATCTGAAGATTGACGAGTTGAGTATGAATGGACCTGTGAATTTGCTTTAAAGTAAGTCTTGAACTGCTCAGGAATATTCCCTTCACTTGAATGTATATGATAAATAAAAACACATATTTGAAAAATATTGATGTCGTAAATAGTAAGAATCTGGAGTTTCTGAAATAGAGGAGCAGATGAGATGTATGACTCTGATCAGGTTACAAAATTTTGTGGAGAGTAGTAGGAAAAGTACTCGCCCAAACTATATTACAATATGAAAGATAGGGATAAATTAGACTATAATAAAGAGTAAGGAGACAGTTTGTGGTGACAAGATGACTAACCCTCCTTATTATACCAATAGATTTATTTATTTTTCTGCTAACCCAGTCAGTTTGTTCTCTCCAACTCAAACTCTCATCAACAATAATTCCCAGGAATCTTGTAGTTGACACTTGAGGCATCTCAACAGACTCAATTGTAATTTTAGATAAATCCTTAGAGTATAATTTTTTGCCACTAAAAATGATAAAGTTAGATTTTTTTATATTCAAAGATAGTTTATTTAATCTGAACCATGTAGCGTAGGCAGTTAAACCAACATTTGCATCCTTAATCAGTGAATTGAAATTTGAATGAGAGAGAACTAGGGTTGTGTCATCTGCAAACATTATTGGAGAAAGAATATTTGACACATTAGACAAATCATTAATATATATAAGGAACAATAATGGTCCAAGAATGGACCCCTGTGGGACCCCATAGAGTAGACTGGCTTTGTTGGAGTAGCAACCTTTGACACAAACAAACTCTCTTCTGTTGGAGACATAATTTTTTAACCATTTATACGTAGTATCATGAAAACTATATTTATACAACTTTTCCAACAAAATATGATGGTTAACTGTATCAAAAGCTTTTGAAAAGTCTATGAAAATACTACAAGTAAATTCATTATTAAGTGCAGAGGTAACTTTGTCAATCAGGTGAAGCAGAGCCATATAAGTGGAGTGATTTTTCCGGAAACCATACTGGTGTTTGTAAAGAATTGAATTAGAATCAAGATGAAAAAGAATCCTTTTGTATATAATTTTTTCTAATATTTTTGAAAAACATGGCAAAATAGATATGGGTCTATAGTTATTAAAACAACAAGGATCATCTGCTTTAAACAGAGGAATAACTTTGGCAACTTTTAAAACCTCTGGCACAACGCCTGTTTTCAAAGACAAAGAAAAGATGTGAGCAAGTGGCTGCAATATTGACAGTTTCACCTGTTTGACAAGGAATGCAGAATTATTGTCATGACCAGCTGAAGATGTTTTTAATTCATCAATTATGTCACTTATTTCTTGGATATCAGGGGGCTTAAAAGAAGAGATAATAGGGAAATTTCTTGGAATAAAATCCAGTGGATTTCCATGACAAGCAGAAATTTTGTTAGTTAATTCATAACCAATATTAACAAAAAATGCATTAAATTTTTGAGCTATATTAAATGGTTTGTTGAGAGAATATACACCATCTAAAAAGACTGAAGGTAGCTCTGGGGTAGTCTTTTCTCTTTGCAAAAACTGATTTATTACTTTCCACATGGTTTTAATATCTTTTGAACACCTCTTAAACTTTTCACTGAAGTATTTCTTTTTTGCAGATCTAATGGAATGAATATATTTATTTCTATAGGATTAATAAACATCATGGGTAAGAGGAGTAGGATTTGAGACATATTTTCTGTACAGTTTATTCTTTTTCCTCAACAGCTTTAGTAAGTCATCTGTAAACCAGGGCTTATTGAAGTCTTGACTGTATTTCTTTGTAGGACTGCCAATTGGAAAACATTCATTGAAACTAAAGCTAATAACTTTCATAAAAATGTGATATGCAAAGTCAGCATTATTTTCCTCATATAGATCATCCCATGAAATACTGGCAAGCATGTCTTTAAATTCAGAAATATTTGACTTGCTCATAATTCTTTTGTGCATTATTTTCTTGGTGTGTTTGGCTCTATTAACCTTGATTGAAGAGTACTGAAATATGGGGAAATGATCTGACAAGTCTGAATACAAGACCCCAGATTTAATTCCTTTGCTCAAAGAGTTAGTTAAGATGTTATCAATCAAAGTTGCTGAATTTTCAGTAACTCGTGTAGATTTATGAATAAGAAGGAAAAAGTAACTAGAATAAAGAATATTGAGAAAATCCCCAGTAAGGGTATCTAATTTATTTTTAAAGAGGTTTATATTGAAATCTCCTAAAATGTAACAGAGTTTATCCTCATTGTTTATCAGGTCAAGAGAACTGGACAAACTTTCATTAAAATCTTTGATGACAGAGTCAGGTGGGTGATAAATAACACCAACAATAACATTCTTTCCACCAGAGAGCTCTAGAAAAACAGATTCCACCTCAGCCCTATCTGACTTCAGAGAGAGATCAGAAAAGGGGGGTCAGAAAAAAATAGTAATTTAAAACAAATTTCCTGCATTTCTACACCACCTAACCTCTTGGATTAAGTCAAGAAACAGCAACCCTGTATAATGTTAACCAAAAATGTAAAGATTATGTTATATCACTAGATTTCAGCATTGAGGTGCTTACATTCATGATCTTGCATAGGCATACTAACCTAAAAAACCTATTATTGGGAATCATGAGAAAGTTTCAGAGCGACGGCCACAGAGCGTCCCCGTAACCATAGCAACTCACTCTCACTCCTGCCTGAGAAGAGAGGGAGAGACACAGAAGAGCCGCTGACTGAGATTACTCTGAGCAGCATGCATGGGAATAAATTACAATATAATAATAATATAATAATAATATAATATATATAATATAATATAATCATTTGTGTATGTATTTCTCGCTATTCAGATGGTCTGAATAACTCGCTGCACTGTGCTGCTCTGTCTCGTCTGTCCTGCTGTCAGTTTCCTTTTTTCACGTCGCGACGTTATCAGTTATGAATTTGTTTTTCACTGTGTGAGAAAATAGACTTGTGGCGTGAGAGCGTGTGAAAAATGTCAATTGCGTGAGTCTCTCAGTCAATGCGTGAGAGTTGGCAGCCCTGTGAACTCGCTTGACATTATTATGTATGAAACTGCCAATCAGATTTATTTACTTATTAATCGAAGGTGCCGGAACGCCGTTCCGGATCGTTCCGGCCCACTTTAACCCCTGGCTGTAGACTGCTAATACAGAATAATAGTCCATACATCCATACTGATCGTTCCAGCGCGTCCCGTCTCTCTCTCAACCGCTGTCGTCTCCACCGCGCCCACGGCCCGCATCGATCCTGTCGATCCAAGCGCCAGACGCTCTGTTACCCGTCGGTGCCGAAAACACTGTTCGCCGGACACCGGGGGCGCATCGTCGTCGGGACCCTGGCCGAAATCTCGGCCGGATCATCGGGAACAAATCGGTGCCCAGCTAGTGGCACTGGCCGGAACCGTGGCCCCGGGAAACTTGGGGAAGGTCGGAAATAAGCCCTCGGCGTGATGAAACCTCCATGCTTGTTTGTGTCTCTCTCTCCCCCGACAGAACAGAGGATTTCAGGTGGACTGAGCTCGTGCATATGCATTGACATAAACGGTGATATGATGTAATTGTATAGATTCTACTTTAGCTTCAGCTTACATGCATGATATTGGTCAGCCTGCTTACTGTGTGGGAGAAACGGGCTCCTGATCTCAGCGGAGAAACTAGACGGCGGAGAAAACGAAACTTAAATTTCTGGCTCTGTGATCCTATGATGTGCCACGTGCCACGGCCGACCAATGGTGTAACTTGATCAGTCAGTCAGTCAGTCAGTCACTCAGTCAGTCACTCAGTCAGTGACAGACATTCGCGTTTGTAGGGCTGGCCCCGCTGTTGCGGTCCAGCCAAAAACATGTTAGAGTGAAGATAAATAATGAATGAATTTGTCATAGTTGCTGGAAAGACTTCTTATATTCAAATGAAAAGTAGAGAATATATTAGGAGGCATAGAAACACATAAATCATTGAACTGGGTTTCATTATAAAAACTACAGAGGTTAGAGGCATCAAATGAAAAAGAATGTAGGTCTGGGTCAACATCAAAATTGTAAGAGTCAATTGTAGAAGGATCAAAGGGCTTAAAGATCTGCCTTCAAAATCAGATTTGTTGTAGTCCATAGTGTGTGTAAAGAATAATGTGCTGTAGATGTGTGGTTAAGTAATCAAAGTACTGTATAAATGCCTAATGGTGGAGACTAATGAACCAAACTCGTTTGAGTAGGTGGAGGGACAATAAGTTTGTCGTATCTCAAATATGCAATGTCAACTCTCTCTTTCGAGCTGCCTTCATTGCTGGGAGTAGGTCTTTCCTTCTTTGCTGGACGGCTTCAGGGCAGTCCTCATTGATAAAGATACCTGAGCCCTTCAAGTTTTGAACTAACAAACAATGAACTGCAAATCCTAAAAATGTAAAATAAATAGGCAATAAATGAAAACGCAAAGCAAAGAAATTGAGTGAATGTCTTGTCTGCAGTTACATATTCCTCAGTGGTGTTGTTAGAAACTTTGGGTGGCATGGTTTGGTCCTCAGCCTTCAAGGCCTACAAGGCCCAAAGTTCAGCAGAAATAGAGCCAGAAACCTCCACAAGATACTAGTAATGTCCACAATTTTGCTGTAGAGAGTTGGTTAGACTCTTCTTAATTCAATCAGCAACAGAAATTCTGAAATCTAGGCAGGATTCCTCAGATTATTGTTAGATAGAAAACCAGCCACAAGTTCAGAGAAACACAGCGGTGAAGGATGGGCTTCCGGTAATGGAGTAGTTGGACGTGTCGGCTGCTGGCTCCTGCATATTTTTCAGTTTTACTTGCTAATCCCTACTTCGCAATTTAACATTTAGGTCTTCGGACTTCTAATAAGTGTAGCGACAGTTTAGTGTTTGAAACATGTCTAGAGCAAAAAAACAGACCGTAAAAGACTCCGCAGCCGAAAGTTGCGCTAGTGCTAGCCTAGCTGTTGATACTAGCATCAGTCTCAACCCGGCACTTATTGCTTTGCTTGAAGAGCACAGAGCGGCTATAGCTGCTGACTTTAAAGCTTCGTCAGATGTGATTAACGGCAAACTAGACAAGATTCAAGCTGAGGTTGTGAACCAGGAACAACGCATCGGTGACCTTGAATGCAACGCGGAGGATGTTAGCCAGCGCTTGGCGGCCCTCGAAGCTACGTGCGAAGCATTACAAGGGGAGAATAAACTTTTGAAAACTAAAGTTTCTGACCTGGAAGGACGAAGCAGAAGGCAAAACGTTCGTCTGGTGGGTCTACCGGAATCGGTGGATGTGGGTCCACGGCCATCTGAGTTTTTCTCACAGCTGCTTGTTGAGGTTTTCGGGGCACAAACTTTACCGTCTCCCCCCGAGCTGGATAGAGCCCACCGTAGCCTGATGGCCAAACCGGGTCCAAACGAGAAGCCACGCTCGGTCATCATCCGCTTTCACCGTTTTCAGATCAAGGATTTGGTGATGAGAGAGTCGCGAAGGCGTCGTGGGACTTTGGAGTACCGCGGGTACAAGCTTAATTTCTATGAGGATTACAATGCCGATGTCCAGAAGCAGCGGGTCGAGTACAGAGATGTTATGGCCGAACTATACAGGAGAGGTTTCCGTCCTTCTCTTCTCTACCCCGCTAGGCTCCGGATTACTCTTCCAGATGGCAAAAACCGGTGGCTGTCGTCCGTCTCTGAGGCCACCCGCTTCGTTCAAGGCACGGAGGGTAACCAACGGTCTCCAGCTTAAAGTGGACGGTAATGCGGCTCACTATGGATCCGCCACAACTACGGGACTGATTATGCCAGATAGCACACTCGATCTTCGGTTACGGTAAAGCTGTGTCGTCCTATGTTCATTCTTACCGCTGTTTAATATAAAGTTTTTTTTTTGCTAGATTGTTGTTATTATGTTTATCTGTCGATCAATCTAGGGTATAATTTTAACATCTGCAGGATTGAAGCCAATAGATTGGGAGCACTGGATGGGTAACAGAGTAGAGCAGAAGATGCGGTTGCTGTTCCTTGCAACCTGTTGGGAGGATAATGTTTCAGATAACATCTTTGATCATTGTTCCATTATGACTTGTGTTTTTGTTTGTTTGTTTTTTAGCTTGGTTTTGTCGTCGTCCCCCCCCCCCCCCCTCGTTGGGCTACACAGTATATGCATATTTTTGGATTTCATAAATGAATAGTAACCTCACCCTGGTTAGCTGGAATGTGAAGGGGCTGAACCATCCAATTAAACGCAAGAGAGTCTTGTCACGTCTAAAGCAATTTAAGCCTGGGGTAGTATTTTTGCAAGAAACTCATTTGAAGGAACCAGACCACTCACGATTGGCGAAATGTTGGTCAGGTCAATTCTTTCATTCCAAATTTAAAGCAAAGGCCAGGGGTACAGCCATTCTTATCGATAAAAATATTCCATTTACTCCTTCTACTGTTATATCAGACAAAAATGGTCGGTTTGTAATAGTGTCTGGTAAGCTTCACAATAAGCTTGTTACCTTGGCGAATGTTTATGCGCCTAACTTTGATGATGTGCAATTCCTTCGGAATCTGTTTTCACAGCTGCCGGACTTAAATACTCATTCTTTCATTCTGGGAGGTGACTTTAATTTGTTTATGGATGCAATACTAGATCGTTCATCCTCCAAATCTGCCACACTTAACAAATCTGCAAGGTATGTTAAGTCTTTCCTTGAGGATTATAGCCTCTCGGATCCTTGGCGGTTTCTACATCCTACTGGCAGAGATTATTCTTTCCTTTCACATGTACATCATACCTATACCAGAATAGATTATTTTTTTATTGACAATTTATTACTTAATAGCATAGTCTCTTGCAGCTATGAAAGTATTTCCATTTCTGACCACGCCCCCCTTGTGCTGAAAATGCTTTTCCAGGGCAGTGTCTCGGTGAGAAAGTATTGGAGACTGGACCCACTACTGCTCACAGATGAACAATTTGTTACTAACATTTCCTCCAAAATTAAAACCTTTTTGAATGAGAACAGAACGCCGGGTATGCCTGACAACACTGTATGGGAGGCTATGAAGGCAGTTCTTAGAGGTGAAATTATCTCATTTGCAGCCTTTAAAAGACGGTCTGCAACGCAGGGGCAGAGAGCTTTATCCGACGAAATTTTGAACATTGATAGGCAGTACGCTCAATCACCATCACCGGCTCTGTACAAAGAACGTTTGAGCTTACAAACCAAACTCAATCTACTTTCGACTCGTCAAGTTGAGGGTTGTTTGATTAGGAATAAAAGCGAGTTCTATGAGCATGGTGAAAAGAGCAGTAAAATTCTGGCTAATCAGTTACGTGGTATTAGGGCTAAGCAAATAATAACTGGGATTAGGACAGACAACGGTGATGTGACATCAGATCAGAAGGTAATTAACAATTCATTTAGGTCATTCTACTCTAAATTATACACATCAGAATCTACAGTAAACGTAAAGGATTTGCAGGATTTCTTTGATTCCATTAATGTGCCAAGGCTGTCTTCAGAACTTAGACAAACTCTTGAAGTTCCCATCACAAAAGAGGAAATTCAGTCAGCAATATCATCTATGCAATCGGGAAAATCTCCAGGCCCGGATGGATTTTCCGTTGATTTTTTCAAAAAATTTTCTGATGACCTTGCCCCTTTTCTTTGTCAGGTTTTCAAAGAGTCTCTTGACTCTGGCGCACTCCCTCCGTCGTGTTACCAGGCATGCATCTCTGTGTTGCTTAAAAAGGATAAGGATCCCGCTGATTGCGCCTCTTACAGGCCAATATCGCTGTTGAATACTGATTTTAAAATCCTGGCTAAGCTACTGGCATGTAGGCTGGAAAAAATTCTTCCTTCCATAATATCACCTGACCAAACAGGCTTTATTAAGAATCGGCATTCTTTCTTTAACATAAGACGGCTTTTTAATATCATTTACACCCCTAACCACAATATACCGGAATGTGTTATTGCCATGGACGCTGAAAAAGCATTCGATAGGGTCGAATGGGATTATATATTTTTCACGTTAGATAGGTTCGGTTTCGGGCCTTTATTTTGTTCCTGGATAAAGCTTCTTTATGTCAGTCCGTTGGCCTCAGTTCTAACGAACTGTCAATATTCTGACTATTTTGAGCTCCACCGTGGAACAAGACAGGGCTGTCCTTTAAGCCCACTGCTTTTTGCCCTAGTGATCGAACCACTCGCAATTGCAGTCCGGGACAGTGGGGGCATACAAGGTATTTGGAGGGGGGGCATTGAGCATAGAGTCTCACTCTATGCTGATGACCTTTTGTTATTTCTTTCCAACTTGCCCACTTCTCTACCTGCCGTACTTAACGTACTGGATGGTTTCAGCAAGATTTCTGGGTATAAAATTAATATGAAGAAGAGTGAATTGTTTGTGATTAATGATAGGGTCCCAGACAACGACCTTACAAATGTTCCTTTTAAGGTAGTCACTGATCACTTCAAATACCTTGGAATATGTGTCACTAAACACTTTAATCACTTATTTAAACATAATTTTACTCCTTTACTCGATCAGTGCAAGCAAATTCTGTCTAAATGGTCCCCGTTATCTCTGTCTTTGATTGGCAGAATTAATTCTGTGAAAATGACGCTGCTTCCAAAATTCCTATACTTGTTTCAGTGTATTCCCATTCTGATTCCTAAATCCTTTTTTAGCTCTTTGGACTCCTTAATTACTTCATTTATTTGGAATGGTAAGCATCCACGACTGAGCAAGGCTCTTCTTCAGAGACCAAAGATGATGGGAGGTATGGCTCTACCCAACTTTCAATATTACTATTGGGCTGCAAATATCAGGTGTATGTTGTATTGGAAACACTTATTTGGAATCAACATCGCCTGTCTGGGTCACCATGGAATCCCATGTGGACAATAAGACTTCCTTACCAGCAATTTTAGGTTCAGCACTTCCTCTTGCCTCATCCTCACCCGATATTAATAAAGTAGTTCGCCAATCTCTCAGAATTTGGTCCCAGTTTAGAAAAAGTTTTGGTCTCCAGTCTTTCTCACTTCAGAGTCCAGTTGCTGCAAATCATTTATTTGTTCCATCAACAACAGATAACGCATTTCATGTTTGGCACAGGAGGGGTTTAAAATGCTTTGCTGATTTATATATAGATGGACAATTTGCAAGTTATTCTCAACTGTCCAACAAATTTGGTTTTGCAGCGGCTCAATTTTTTCGGTTTCTGCAGGTCAGACACTATATGCAGACTACGACGGCACAATTCCCTCATAAACCTCCAGATAATCCTGTGGATAATTTTCTAACGGTCAAACTAACCTCTAGGGGTGTAATCTCAGCTCTGTACAATCTTATTTCAGATCTTCGGTGTCCTTCTACAGCTGCCATTAAATCCAATTGGGAACAGGATCTTGGTTTTAACATTACAGATGAGCTGTGGGATTCTATCCTTGGCCAAGTGCATACCTCATCAATGTGTGCACGACACGCACTCATTCAATTCAAGATTGTCCATCGTGTGCACTTATCAAAGGTTAAGCTGGCACGTATATATCCAGATGTTGACCCAACTTGTGGTAGATGTGGAGGTGCACCTGGTACTTTGTCTCATATGTATTGGTCCTGTCCATCACTGCTAAACTTTTGGAATTCCATTTTTTATACAATCTCTGAAGTCCTACAGCATCAAATTAAACCAGATCCACTCTGTGCTATTTTTGGAGTAGCCCCAGACCTTAACTTACCAAACTCCAAGCTAAAAGTCTTGAAATTTTCATTTTTACTGGCCAGACGAGCTATTCTGCTGAAGTGGAGGGACTCCTCATCCCCTTCACATTCCCAATGGTTAAAAGATGTAATGTCATGTATGAACTTGGAAAAAATCAGGTATACAGTTCGAGGTTCAGAAAACAATTTTTACAAAGCGTGGCGTCCTTTTCTGGATTTCTTTGAGAGACCTTCGACTAATGCCACTGAGTAGCTGAGTAGCCCCCCCACCCCCACCTTCCCCTCCCCCGTCCTTTTTTTTTTGTTTTGTTTTGTTTTGTTTTGTTTTGTTTTTGTTTTTGTGGGTTTTTTTTTGTTTTGTTTTTTTTTGTCTGCTTGTTTGTTTGTTTTTACTTATTTATTTGATTCATTACTGCTATTCTTGCTTCTTATGTTTCGGTTTTATTTTTGTATTTTGTATTATTATCATTAATATTATTTATTTATTATTTGTTGTCGTTGTTATTGGCAGCAGGCCACCTGTTTAACGTTCATAGGGGATAAAATGGAAAAATTTGGAAATACCTTGCACAATTTGTATTGCACAGTGTTACTTTGATTAATAAAAAGACCTTGGAAAGAAAGAGAAACACAGCGGCAGCCATCTTGTCAGCAGAGAGTTCTGGACAATTGTACATACAGAGGTCTCTGGACTCTGGGGAAATTTGCAATATAATCCCTTCTACTGTGTTGACAAAGAACTGGAGAAACTCCTCACATTTATCAGGAAGTGGTTCTACTGGTTGATTGGATGGAGGACTGATGAGTGAGTCAATGGTTTGAAATAGAATCCTTGGATTATTGGACTGGCTGGTGATTCATTCAGAAAAATATGCTTTCCTGGCATGCTTGACTGCATCCTGTTATACAGTCATTAAGCCTTAGAGGATATTGAGTGAAATAGTGAGTTTATCTTTCCTGCGTTGTCTCTTAATGTCCCTAGTACTGTCATTGAGCCAAGGCGGGGCATTAGGTTTCCTAACTCTGTGCTCAGAAGTGCTGGAGGAAACAGATTAGAAGGCCTAGCGGAACTGGTGAGATATGTATTGCTTCACTTACTTTCTTAGGTCTTAACACTCACGGTTCCTGGAACACACACACACACACACACACACACACATATTGTAATGAGCTTGTGAACCAAGAGAAAAAGTTTTAATTTTATTTGTCGATCAATGTTTAATCACTTTAACAACTAATTGGCAATGTACTTTGTATTCCTGCCTCCATTTTGTTGTTTGGTAGTGTAATTTTCTTATTCCCGTGGATAATTGTCTGAACATAGATGTCTTCTCACGTTGAAATGTTTCCAGTGCAGCTACGATGGACTTTGATAGCATGAAGTGTTTCAGCGATCTAAACGATAAACGTCAGGCTTTGGTTTCAGTCAAAGAATCAAAGAGCGAGGTATTCTTTCTAGAGCTGCCATTTTGTACTAATGTTCAACAATCTTACAGGAAAAATCCATAGCAGAAGAAGGGAGAGACCAATTTATCCAGTGACAGTAGCCTCAATAGACCAGAATGTTGTGCTTTAAGTGAGACGCGACCCCGATCATAGACACACCCCAATGTTCATGAACTAGCTAGCTACATTTATATGGCTTTATTAGAGAGCATACAGTGGAGAGCAACAGGACTAGGTCAGGTGAATTTAAGACTCTAAATTGCCCATAGGTATGAGTGAGTGTGTTTGTGTGTAGTATGGTATATCATGTATACAATCTAGTAATAATGATGTATATGATGTAGTATGACATATAGTATGTATATGATGTAGTTAATGATGCATATGAAGTATGTATATGACGTAGTATAGGATGTATATGATGTGTATATACTGTGTATGTAGTATGATGTAGCATGTATATGACATGTACTGTATATGATGTTATGTAAAGCCCTTTGAGACATGCTTGTGATAAGGGGCTATATAAATAAACTAGACTAGACTGACAGCGATATGCAACAACAAAGGTTATTGACCAAATTTCAATCCACAATCTCAGAGGTACCACCTGTTTCAAAAATAGGTTTCAGTTTTTTTTGATAGGAGACTTCTTCCATTTTTAAGCAAATGTGACTGTTTACTATAATTTATCTACACCACAACCATGTGTTCTAAAATTCTATTATAAAGAAGAGATGAGGAATAAGACATAAAGGTGAGGTACCACAGGTCAAAAAGGTTTATTAATTTTGAAATATAATATTTTGCATGTAAAACTACAGTAGTTTCATGAAGTTTACAAACAATCATCAAAAATTCAACTTCACTTGACCTGTTGCTTCTGAACAAAAATAGCTCATAATTTCCTGAGGCCGTTCATATTTTTGTAATTTCTATTTTACGAGAGACAAATCTCAGATTTACATCATATAATAAATAATTCATCAAAAAGCTTTTTTTTTTCCGAATCCCTCTGTAAGTTATCATCTATTTAGTTATTCATCACGATGAAACTCCACTCCTTCAACCACTAAGAATAAAATTTGCGCACTTTTATTAAATACTAGCTATTTTTAATAAGTTAATAACAACATAAATAAAAGTCATAATACAAAAAGTGCTTGTATTTGTGTCCATATTCAACTTGTAAAATGTCATTTGGAAAGGATGAAAGAGGCATAAACAATGTTGGACGAGGCAACATTGCCTCTTTAACACCAGGCTGTAGGCACAGAAGCAGGAAGACAGATGACAGAAAGAGGAAAAGGGGGAAGTGTTGAGTCATTTGGCTCAGTGTGAAGTGCTACACATCAAACACAACACACACCTCTAGCCTACAGTGGAAAGCTGCTTCAACTACATGGCTGTGTTTTTTCACTCAGGGGAGTCTGAAATCCAAGTGGAAACTGGTGACTATCAGAACTTCCCCAAGGCTGAAGCTGAGGAGGCTGTTTCAGTCAGGACTCCAAAGTCAAGTAGGACATCAGAGAACTTATGGATTCATTTTCGGTTGTATTTACTCAGTGTTGCATTGGTTTTGTTGTATAAAACTTTCTGGCATTATGAGTATTAGAAATATTATGCATGTTATTATACCTTAATGGTTTTAAAGGTGTTCTAGTGTATAAGACAGTGTATGTAGAATTCCAGATGTGCGCATGTTCTTTTGTTTGCTTTGATTCATTAATAGGACAAGAGTACGGGCCAACTCTAAGATGATGAGGGTGTGTGTGTGTGTGTGTGTGTGTGTGTGTGTGTGTGTGTGTTATACAGAGTTCCGACACCTCAGTGTGGTTCTGGTGAGCTTTGGGCTGCTGTGTGTCCTTCAAGCTATTCTCAACATCTCTCTGAGACTTGCTCTGAGTGAGTCCATGATTTCACATCACTTTACCAAACTCTGACTGACAGCTGATCAACAGTCAACTTGGTGCATAGAGGTGACTCCTTGGATTGATATTATCTGGTAGTGATGCAATTTTTTACCATCAAAACGGCTCAACAACCTGGAATTTATTCCATTAAGGACACAGTAATGTAAAATAAAAGAAACAGATATTATAGGAAATATCTTGATTGTTTACTAGTAATTACTGATTTACTTGTAAAGAAACTTAAATGAGACAGTGAGTGGATGCTTTGCTTCAGAAGGCTTTAATAACCCTAAACAAGGATGCTGTCCGGGGCCGACAGCAAGGGTATATCCCCGAAATTCCCCAATCCTCCAAGGCCCCGTTAAGTCAAATGTAATAAAAAGCCATTCAGTAATCACACAATAAGACTCCAGGGTTAATCTTCCCAGTTATATTGGTTGTATGCCCCAACTATTTTTATTTCGCCAAATAATAAAAATTTTCCTTCTGGGCTAATCTTCATAATAATAAAGCTTGCATGCCATTACTATTTTTATATCAGAAATGAATAAAGTTAACCAGTTAATTATATTATTATTACTCGTAAACACTCCAAAATGAATGGATATAATCCTCTAGGGATTGCCTCCCCAATAATAAAGGGTATGTACCTTAACTGTTTTTTTTAACACTCAATAATACATTTAACTAATTAACTATTTATTAATAATTACAGAAAGTGAAAACTTCCTACAAATCTCCATAATTGTCTGAACAATTCTCTTGACAAATTTCAATACACTATAATGCACCATTGGTGAGACTAGTGCAGTGCCTGTTCACCCCGCTGCTGCACAGAGCGCTGTTCGCTTGTTTATTCAAAGTTTATTAATATTGAACGTGTCGTGTGTCCACATTGCATCAAATCTGACACTGCACTCCCTCGGGTCCCCAGCAATACACCGGCCAAGTGTGAAGTAGATCGGACGAACGGTTCTTGAGATATGCGACAGACACACAGACAGACAGACAGAGATTCCTTGCTTTATAGTATGATGATATGGGTCCAAATAGCATGGACATGAATTTAATCAGTTAATTAATAATAGTTATAATAATCATAAACACATCAAAATCAATAGAGTTCTTCCTCTAGGGGTCGTCTATACCAAATTTGAAAAGATTCTTATAAAAACTGTTCAAGTCGCGTTCAAGTGGAGGATCTGCGGCGGACGCGGTAGCGGTCGGGGTGAATCCATAATATCCCCGAAAGTTATTTCAGGGATATAATTACTCAATGTTTCAGCACTTTACTCATGGTTATATTCCTATATTTATGTTGCTCATGTTACCTTTGTTCTCATGTTCTATGCCTTCTATGCCTTTCTTTCTTTTCTTTTCTTTGTATTTCAATGTAAAGCACATTGAGTTTACTTGTAATGAAATGTGCTTCATAAATAAATTGCCATTGCCATGTACCTTAACTGTTTTTTTTAACACTCAATAATAAATTTAACAAATTAACTATTTTATTAATAATAATTACAGAAAGTGCAAACTTCATACAGATCTCCATAACTGTCTGAACAATTCAGGGTCAGGGTTAATCCATAATATCCCCGAAAGTTATTTCAGGGATATAATTACTCAATACTACTTCTACTTCTACTATTAATAATATTAATAAACTTATATTGCACTTTATAAAACATAAGTTTCAAAGTGTTTAACAAAAAGACAGTAAAACAGCACTAGTGAGGTAAAATAAAATAAAAATAAACAAATAAATGAATACATAAATAAAAGTAAAATAACAAAATCATATACTAAAAATAAATGTGTCACAATAATTATTATTATTATAAATACAATAATTATGTTCAGTATAAATGTGCAAGTCAAATGGTTCTTGAGAAGTGATTTAAAGGACAACACCTTTAGCCTTTAAAGTTAAATTAATGTTAATTTGGTAAAAGCTCAAGATACATTTACTGGTAATTCACATGTAAGTAGATCTGTAACTGCAGGTTCTCATTCCTGTGCAGATAACAACAACCTACAGTCCAGTTACAATGACCTGGCTGAAGAGAGAAACAACAGTCAGAAGAAGCCTTGCGGTCAGTCAGTCACCTTTCACTCTTGTTCTTCAGTATATTTCTTCATGCTCTTACTGATGTGTCATTACTTTGAAGAAATTGTGTAATATTGAAGTAACAGTAAAGATGGAT